>NC_040028.1:20119334-20154238 GCF_000972845.2 Larimichthys crocea | reverse complement strand
TATATAATGGGTGATATAAAGGTTAGTTTCCACTATACCTGACCAGCTTTTTACAGATCCCACATTTTGCTGTTCGGCTTGAAAATACAGCCACACAGCGCTCCTCTCCTCTCTGCCATTCTCCTGTTGGCAGGCATGCGGTGCTGATGAACCGAACCGGCAACTTGTTTTGTTTGTTTGTTTGTTTGTTTGCACGTCTAAGTCACATCACGTGACTCGTGTGACAGCGCAACATCTAAACACAAGAGGGAGCAAAGTGTGGCTGCTCTGCGCTGACACAGGAGCGGCGAGTCCGGCGACCTGACTGTTTCCTCTTTGCAAACAAGAGCGGAACTTAAAGTAAAGAATCCATCTCACCAGGCTAGTATTGATCGATACCAACTTGGTATCAATAATTCGATTTTGGATCGATCCGCCCACCACTACCATGAGAGCAACTGTTGGACTTCTGGTGGAGCTTTGACGCATTCGTGTCCTGTAACAGTCGGACATTAGACATTAGCTGCAGTTCGTTAATACCTCTACTACAAACATCACAAACGTCACTTCGCTCATTATTTTATTGCACATTTGAGGTTTTATGAGCCTGTATTTATAACATTTTTGTAGTGTTGAGTGAGTGAGACAACATTAAACATGTAGTCCTTCGTGGGCTTTAGCTTCTTCTGTTACCGTCCTCTCAGTCTTTGTGCCTCTGTCATTTGTTTCATAGAGCTTGATGAGCCTGTTAACGTCGCTTTCCTGTGGGAAAAGACAAAAATTACAGTAGGTGGCGCGTTAATTATCCACATATCGGGGCGGTCGGTGGTGAGTGGGTTAAGCGGCCGCCCCGTGTGGAGGCTATAGTCCCACTGCAGCTGGCCCCGGTTCGAATCCTGCATCCGACGGCTAATTACTGCGTGTCATTCCCCCTCTCTCTGCTTCCTGTCTATCTTCAGCTGTCCTATCAATAAAGGCATAAAAGGCCAAAAAATTATCCACGTTTGGTTTAATGAAGGGACTCACAGTATGTTCCATGTTGCACGGGAAATAAACTTCATTGTAGAATCAAGAGCGACGTGCGGACTCATTGTTTAACCCAACACACAAATACAGTAGGTCCATCCGGGGTCAAACCCTCAGTATTTTTTTAATGGACTTAGCTCCTCTAACATATAGTATAAATACTCATTATATATGCATGATGTTAGCTGTGTAGACCTCTGGATGTGATCACATATCTTCATTCTTAGTTTCCTCACTCAAGTGGCTGACAACTCGCCTTTTCAAAGTACCCTGAAAATCCGTATTGTTGAGTCTCATCAAAGACCACACCGAAGCAGAGAAGTGTTTGCCATTACCCTCTCTACAGGTTTTGTCACATTTATATAAAAAATAATCCTTTGAAATTTGCCTGCAGACTCAAAGAGTTAAAACCCAGGACAGAATTAGGACAGAGTTCATAATTAAATAGAAAATGCTTTATTAGCATTGTTTTTTCAGAAAAATCTTAAATAAAAAGTTTTCGCAAACCAGTAAACTAATTAAAAACAAACATGTACTGTTGAGAAACTACTCTCTCTGTTTTCATGTTTATATAAATTGGTTGTTTCCACTATACCTGACGAGCTTTTTACAAATCCCACATTTTGCTGTTCGGCTTGAAAATACAGCCACACGGCGCTGCTCTTCCTCTCTGCCATTCTCCTGTTGGCACGCACTGCCGGCAACTCGCTTGTTTGTTTGTTTGTTTGTTTGTTTGTTTGTTTGTTTGTCTGCACGTCTAAGTCACGTCTCGTGACTCGCGTGATAGTGCAACATCTAAACACAAGAGGGAGCAAAGTGTGGCTGCTCTGCGCTGACACAGGAGCGGCGAGTCCGGCGACCTGACTGTTTCCTCTTTGCAAACAAGAGCGGAACTTAAAGTAAAGAATCCATCTCACCAGGCTAGTATTGATCCGATACCGACTTGGTATCAATAATATCGATATTTGGATCGATCCGCCCACCACTACCATGAGAAGCTACTGTTGGACTTTCTGGTGGAGCTTTGACGCATTCGTGTCCTGTAACAGTCGGACATTAGCTGCAGTTCGTTAATACCACTGCTACAAACATCACAAACGTCACTTCGCTCATTATTTTATTGCACATTTGAGGTTTTATGAGTCTTTATTTATAACATTTATTGTAGTGTTGAGTGAGTGAGACAAACATTTAAACATGTAGTCCTTCGTCGGCTTTAGCTTCTTCTGTTACCGTCCTCTTCAGTCTTTGTGCCTCTGTCATTTTGTTCACAGAGCCTGATGAGCCCGTTAACGTCGCTCACCAAATACAGAAACAGAATGATGATTTTGTCTTTTCCTGTGGGTACAGTAGGTGGCGCGTTAATTATCCACATGTTGGGCCGGTCGGTGGTGTAGTGGGTTAAGCGGCCGCCCCGTGTGTGGAGGCTATAGTCCTCGCTGCAGCTGGCCCCGGTTCGAATCCTGCATCCAACGGCTAATTTACTACGTGTCATTCCCCCTCTCTCTGCTTCCTGTCTATCTTCAGCTGTACTATCAATAAAGGCATAAAAGGCCAAAAAAATTATCCACGTTTGGTTTATTGAAGGGACTCACAGTATTGTTCCATGTTGCACGGGAAATAAACTTTATCGTAGAATCAAGAGCGACGTGCGGACTCATTGCTTAACCCAACACACAAATACAGTAAGTCCATCCTGGGTCAAACCCTCAGTAGCTTTGTAATGGACTTAGCTCCTCTAACATATAGTATAAATACTCGTTATATATGCATGATGTTAGCTGTGTAGACCTCTGGATGTGATCACACATCTTCATTCTTAGTTTCCTCACTCAAGTGGCTGACAACTCGCCTTTTCAAAGTACCCTGAAAATCCGTATTGTTGAGTCTCATCAAAGACCACACCGAAGCAGAGAAGTGTTTGCCATTACCCTCTCTACAGGTTTTGTCACATTTATATAATAAAATAATCCTTTGAAATTTGCCTGCAGACTCAAAGCAGCAGGATTCCTCGTCGGCTTCTTTGAAACGGTAATACCGCTGCTGATGGCTAATGTGCAGAGACACGGGGAGGCTGGGGAGGAGTGGAAGCTGGGACTTATTTTTGTAGAGCGAAGTTGTAACGTCTTAATAAAATGTTTCTGTCTGCACGGAGCTGCACTTGCAAGACCACCAACAGCTAGCAGCACAGCGACCGGGAAGTCTGCACAGTGATGTCAGAGAGGACGGAGGCACGTGCGCTCCCGCAGATGTGCCGGTAATTACGGGGGAATGAATAGTGATGTTTTAAGAGGAGATCAGGGGCAATTACAGTGATTTAAAGCAACGGAGCCAGGCCCCCAACACACACACACCTTCTAATTACCAGACAAGATCTCAGATCTCGCGTGCGAGCACAGCAGATTTGGCGTGTTTGCACAATCAAACAAAGGCTTCTGCACGACGTTTATCTTCCAATATTTAAAAGGTCTCGATTCTGCTCGGCGGTGTGTTTGCTTCTGCGTGCCGTCGTTGCCGCTGTTAATGACTTTGAAGGAGCTCGGTGATATATTTAGCTGCTAATCAGACAAAATTAATCTAAAGTCGTTTGGAAGTTTTGTTGCGTTCCAATAGCTTGTGGGAATGCATTAGATGTGTGTGTGTGAGGGGGGTATCCACAAGAGGCCAAAACAGGGATATAATTTCATTTGATTGCCACACTCATCAAGTCCAAATGAAGATTAATGAACACATGATGGAGGATTGAAAATAATAATATTCCCGTTGTCTTTAGGCCTCTAATTTGTTTGAGGACATGCTGTCACGCTACAGAGGGCTTATTGGCATTTGCTAATGGACTGCTCATTGTAATGGAGATGAGGGGAGGTGGCTTCTGTATACACTGGTAAGACCTCCAGCTATAAAGAGTAAGAATAGAAAGTGCTTGGGCAGTGTGTGTGTGTGTGTGTGTGTGTGTGTGTGTGTGTGTTTTAGAAGTGCTATTTGAGGTGACTTAAACATGAGAGTGTGTGAGCAGGAATGAGTTAGTGCATGAGCGGGGAGGGGGTGGGCAATTCCCTAAATAACTTGTTCATTGATCGCAGCAAGTAGATGCAGTATTGATAGTATTGTTCGCCCAAAGGACCCAGATCCACTAATAATTAATTGCGATAGAATCAAGGAGGCAGAGCGTCTGTGCTGCATTGCAGCTCCACACAGTATACAGCGAATGAAACGCTCGTCTGCTTCATCATATGAACAGTAAATACTCTGTGAGAGAGTAACGCTGCCTGTTTCCATCAACAGAATAAGGAGGCTCAGTGTTCACTGGGGCACTCCACTCTGAACTGGGATGGATATTTTTTCTGTGCAATTATATTAATGGCTGCAGAGCTAACCCCTCGATCTTCAAGTACATCTGTGCTCCAACCTTCACCTATTGTCAAGAGGGTTTGGGTAGTTACTGAAAGAACGAGGATGTGGATACAAAAGGCTGAAATTGTCAGGACTGGTCTATTTCCCTGTGTCCGTTCCTAAAGCCTAAAATACACTGCATGCGGAACGGCTACGGAACGTTACGATACGTTTCAATGTTAGTCAGTGTGTCAGCTCACACAGTCTCCGGTAACGCTGCGTCACGACTGCGGCGTCCGGCAGCCCTCCGCAACACATACGCAGAGCTTCTATTGTTCACGGATGCCGGAGCATGGCGCATAAATTCAGCACAGAGCAGATTGTGCGGGGAAGGAAATCGGCTACAAAATACAAAATAAAACCACGGTTGGTTTTCAAAATAAAATACTCGATCGAGTTTCATTACAAGAACACGTCATAATGGGCGGGGCTGACCTGAAGTCAACAGGTGAGGGGTTTTCAGGCGTAATCATTGATGACACCTCACATCCTTTTTATAAGGACACCAGAAAAAAGATGCGCCGTGGAATGTCATCACAGGAGTCAAAGAGACTACAGACGGCAATATCACGCGATTATTCGTGAATTTGAGATCTCGTGCGTTCTCGCGACGCTCAGTGGCCGGCGGAGACGCACCTGAGCGTATCACAAACGGATTATGTGTGAGTTGGCGGACGGCGGAGTACGCAGCCGCTCCGCATGCAGTGTGTTTTAGGGGTAATGCTCCGACCACTCCTCTGTTGATCCTCACCTGCATTTCATCTCTCATCAAGCTCCTGCACTGTTTAACTCCAGTTCACCCTTCCAGACTCCACCAGTTCCTCGTCTCACCTTTCGCAGTAACTTCATACTTACCAGCTCCACGTAACTCATTCGTTGTTTGTCGTTTATTTTTGGATCCCTGTTTTTCTGCTTCGTCCTCACTGCACTCACCTGCTCTGCTCGCCATGCTCAGCCCACCTTCGACTTCATCATCCCCTCTGGATTTCACCACACAGTGTCTTTTCGCGCTGCATCCTGTCAATAAAACCTTCAAAGTGATTCCTGTTTGTGGTCCGCGTCGTGGGTTCAGTGTTCTGCTAAAAGCTGCCAAATGAGCTTCCTCCGCCAGGAGACGTTCCGGGCCCGTCCAACTGGAAGGAGACCGCGGGTTCAAGCCCCATCTGCAAAATATTGTATAATATCCGCATGTAACTTGTTACGCATGATAAAACTGTGTCTTGGCACTCTCCACACTTGGTTATGGTTAGAGAAAAGATCGTGGTCTTGATTTTAATACTGACAAAGTCAAAAGTGACGTTCATGCTTTAGTTTTTTCCAAGATGAAATCAAAAGTCTCACGATACGAACTCCAGTCTCCAGCATCAAAGCTTTCCATGCCCAGCTCCCTTCATTGCATTACATTCTGCGTCATTCATTCCCTGAAAATTGGCAACAGGCGAAGCGCGCTGAGTGGTGTAGTGTTGCATATACAGAGTATGCCTACTTATTTATAAATCCTCTCTGTGAGCCGTGACAAAATCAGCAGCTCTCCTGTGGCTAATGTTGACTGATTGATTTAATCATCCTTACTTTGTGACAGTGTGCGGGTATTATTGCAGGTCCGTCTTTGGTTGAACTTACATACAGTATGCGAGAGCAGTCCTACATGTCACTGTTTCTAACACAGGGTGTTTATCCTTTGCTGCACGGACTGCTTTAACACATCGGGGCATAAATTAGTCGTGTATCTGTTTATCCAGACTTCACTACACCACTGGGAACGCCGGCAGAACAGAGAGTACAAAGTGGACTTTGTGAGTCGTGTGTGCATCTCTGACAAACTGTGTGTAGAAGTAATTATTACGGACGGACTGGGACATTTATTGAGCCTTTCACTGCATGTTGGGTATTTAGGTAATGCATTAGCTTCACATTTGCTAAGTGAATCTACTCTGTGTGGCTTGTTTATGCTCAATATCAATAAAGAAGAGTTAACTGTCTTTGAGCCCGCTCACACAGCGCTGATATGATCTGAAGTACATTTATTCAAATACTGTTCTTAAGTACAAATTATCTGAGTTGAGTATTTTCTTTTTACAACATTTCAGAGAGATCGTGCTACAATAATTTGACAGCTTCAGTTATTTTGCAGTTTGTGTTGCAGACTCCAGTGAGAGATGAAGAAATAAACACTCCAAATATTGTCTTTGGTTTATTCAACAGAGTGAGAACAAACACCGTGAGCATACAAATACAATATGTGAGAACACCACTGCAAAGAATACCACTGAGAGAAGTCACCAAGTGTTTTAGCTGGAAGGTCAGAGGTCCACACACACACACACACACAGTAGTTCAGCATCAGAGTAATAAAAGTAACGTACACGCGATGTATGCAGTTTCAGTGCTGCATGGTGTGACTGGAAGACTTCAACTTAGAACAACAAGAAATGGAAGTTGTTGTTGTTGTTTCTCACCCTGACAAGTGAATCTGACCCTCGAAGGATCTCCTCGTACAACTCTTGGCAGGCGCTTGTAAAAAGGTTTGAGCTATGAGAAAGAAAAGTTGCAAACTGTAGTCACGAAATCCACAGAGCAGGGCAAAATAGTTAAAGGTTATCAGTGTAATGGTCACCAAACATATGAAACATACAAGTACAGCTGAAAAACATAGTCGATTAATTCATTGTCAGGTTGATTTTTTTGGACTGGACGAGATTTAGTTATTGATTTTGTTCAGATAGTAATGCTCAGATTTTTCGAGAGTCCTCTTGGTTATATTTCTTTTCTGGTTTTTACAGCATCCACTCGCCCTTTGTTCCCTTGTAGATTACATCAGTTCCTGTTATTGCGAATGAATAACTTTGTTTTTTCCAAGAACATCTTTATGTTGCTTCATTTCCCCTCATGAGAACCAAGTACAACAGTAACATCCTGCTATTACACTAATACACAAATCATAATTTAATGATCTAATATATATATATTGTATTGAGTATATGATGATAGTTCTCCTGCTTGGTTGCAGCCCTTGAAGAAAGGTTGCATGTTGACTCACTTCGATCAGCTGAATGATACAGTGCACAAAAATATGAGCACATAGATCAGCCCTCCTCAAAAATACCTTAATATGTAAGTAATTTAGTACCTGCACTTGATTTCTGGGAGGAGAAGGATGCATGTTGACTCACATTCAATCGTCTCCGGCATTTAAAAGCTTTAATGGCTGAAGAAATTCCTACTATATTAGAAAAACATGAAAAAGATTCGTGTTGGGCTTCACCTCAGATTCTCAGCTATATTTATAATATGAAGATTCAGCTTGCAGACCTGCTCCACAGCAGAGTGTGCAGCTCGCTTGTTCTCCACCCACACAGAGTGATAGGTGATCTATACTGTAGACAGAGAGCATGCTGGGATAGAATATTCACTTCAGCATGACAGTCTGATATTCAAACAAACTTCTATGTGTGTGTGTGTGTGTGGGGGGACAACACACACAAAGTCCTGAATAGACTAATCAGTCAATGCTGCTGGAGCAGGGACCTCACAATATCATCTGCAATGGATGTATTCAAATCTGCAGCATTTATTAAGTCCCTCATTTGACAAAGTAATGTCCTATTTGAGAGGACTTACCTGAGACCTTGAAGCCTCGCTGATGGTCATTCACACACATAAAGCTCTGCATAATGGGCAACAATCACAGCCTCCCTCCTCTCATCTGTTAAGAGCGAGCGATATTCAGTGTTTGTGAGCAGGCGCGGCTCAATAACACCATGCTTGTGCATATGAGTTATTAATAACAGCGTGCTCTCGGTGCTCATGCATTCAGCTCTCGCCGGCTGACACAGGCAATGTTTTATTCCAGGAAACGTCGTCCAAATTGAAAGTGCGCAGAGATGCCTGAGGTTTATGAGTTCTGTCGCAGTCAGGGCCGGGAAATCACGTCCGACACGCGGCTCAGATGATGATGTGTGATTCGAAAGGAAGGAGACGACATCCTATTATTTCCTGAGTCATCAAGTATCCACTCTAATACCTTCCGCCCGTCCTTCATCTCATCTCATACTCTCGCACTGTTTAAAAATGTAGGCCTAACTCGATTGCTATTTTATGAACTTTTCAGCATAAAATATGTCAGCGCGCAGCAGAGTTTATTTTCATCCTATCCCAGACAAATATTCGCACAGGTGGGCTCACACATAAGCACCTTCATATTGTATTTGCAAACAGCAAGAACTCTGTGCTGCTACCTTAGTCATCGCTGAATAACGAGTGGGCGGACCCTCTGGGCGATTTCTGATCCCTCACGCCACCAGAGACCGAAAGAGAAGGTGAGCTAAAGAGAAACAAGAGTGATACAGTCAGAGGAGAAGGTTATGTGGGGAAAAACATCTTGTCTGACCTTTGGAAGTACAGTTCTGTCACGAAGAAGACGCATCGCCTTCAGAACAGTTAATTAAACAGTGTAGAAGTCTATTTTTGAGTTAGGATTATGGTGGAGATGGAAAGAGACAGATATTATGACAAAACAAGAGCTTCATATTTCAGTTACGGTAGTTCAATCAACCAACTCACATAAAACAAATGTATTGTAAATAAGTCTGTGGCCTTTTCTCTTCTTAGCTTCCTCCGTCAGCGTCCTCTTCGCTCTCTTCTCCTCTGCCATTATGTCCATAGAGGCTGCTGATCCCAATTACATTGTATGCTCCGTTTCTGGCACGACATTGGTTTCGTTCCCGGGTCTAAAATCCTCCTCTTCTTCTTCCCGGTGGTCCAAAACTCCTGTGGTACAAACAGTAACACTCTGCCGGTGTTATGAGCTCACAGTCCGGGCAGCCCGGCTAACAAACTGAGCTAACAGCAGCTACAGTTGGCAGCAGTTTACCTTCAGGAAACTCTAGAAATGTTGCCTCATCATTATTATTATTATTATAGATTAATTCACTAGTGATCTGGTTACAGAGATCTAATGTTGTGCAACATTACTTATTATTAGTAAGGATATTATACAACAAATGACTGCACAGCAGAAGTATTTAGTTACTTGTCACGTAACTCTTGTTCTGTCAAAGTTGCCAAGTTGCGAAGCTTCCACACCCACACGACATCTCCAGTATATATTGAACATCTAAAGTTTGTGGTGTAGCAGGCAGCCCGCCTACAGTTTGGAGACACTTACTGACCAACTGCAGCTCGCTGTGGTGACAGCACACAGCGCTCCTGACGTCCCCCCCTCTCCGTCTATATACTGAAGCTGCAGAGTTCACATGCCCTCCAACTCTGAAGAAGTTTGACTTGTCTGAGAAAATACTCGTCGCCGTTAGCTGGGAATTATTTTAATTATGTAAACTCTTGCTTTCATAGCTTTAATGGGCACTTGCTTCCACTCTTCATAACTACATGCCTCTCTAGACTCGCTGCTTGTGACACTCATCTGATTATACTCATCAGCCGACCTCTTTTGCAGCCTCTTCATTGTCTTCACATGTTTCTGCTCTGCCTGTATCCGCCTGAAGAGGATACGTCTGTACGGATTCCTAACCGTGAGCTACCGCTTCACATTCTCACGCCTAATGTGTCTATAGGTACTTACACCTCAGGACCGGTGATGTGTGATCAACCCGAGGACAGAAAACAGCATACATCAAACCTCCTAGCTTTGTCAGTAACAAGATATTGATTTGGATCCTTGCCCGATAGAATGATGATATGTGTCTGCTTGGTTTGGCTAACTGACAAGGGTAATATTTTCTTTTTTCCCCCCTCCACCTCCTCCGCCTCCTCTTTCACACTTTAGTCCCATCCATGCCAGACATCCTGCCTGTCATCCCTCATCCATTTCAGGTCACTTCCGGTGTTAAGACAGACCTCGAGAGGGAGGCAGGGAGGCAGGGAGCGTTTGAGACATGGCATGAAGATAAGGGTTATAGTGTTCAACAGACAGTGTCTGTCTCCAAACCCTTGAGCCAGATGGCCACTGTCTGCCAGAGAGATGGCCAATCCCCCAGATTCACACGTTCAAATTCTCACACGCATGAACACACACTCACTAAACATGATGCTATAATGTAATGCTATCGTATCAGAGATAATCGACACATTACGCTGGGGTAAAGCACACAAAATACACCGTCTATTGTTTGAATATCTCCTGATTGGAGTGGAGAATTATGCCGTATGTTTGGACATATGTGGCTTGTTGTCCATCCTATCATTGGCAAACACTGGCTGAAACATGGCAACAGCGGGGGGCCGGGAAACTGAGTCTGGGTGTTTGATGATATCTGCCCAAGACCCCTCTTCTTTTCCAGGGGGACATGTAACCTTCTGTAAGCCCCCTCCAGATCCACACACACACAGATGGACTCATCTATTTCCTCCACCTCCTCTCCTCTCTCTCTCTCTCTCTCTTTCTATTCCCCCAGGCGGGGCCATTCATCCTGCCCCAGGGAACATATGTGCCGCTTCTAGGAAGTGAAAAAATCTCATAGAGGGGGTGCCCAAGTTTGAGATCCAGCATATTTATTGAACTGTTGCAGCTTCTGTTTTTTTTTCTGCTTGGATTCAGCGGGGACACGCTGCACACTTAAAGTCCCGAATGCACGACAAACTGAAGGATTAGTAAAACATAGAGAAAAGGTCATGAAGAGTTAAAGCGCTGTCTGTCAGGAGCAGCATTGTGCAGCCAAGGGTGAACATCATGCAAGCCACTGGCCCCTTTCAGATTACCTCATCCAATATTCCTTTTACTCTTTTACGGAGGCTGAGGATGATTAAATGCAGTTTTCATACAGGTATTAAATGTCCCCACCTCTGCCACCCTGTAATCAGCTTTTTAATTTTTCTAAAGAAGAATAAAGAGCTGAAAGTGTAAGATTACTGTCAGCTACTTGCAAAGGGAATAATAAAGTTTAACCTGCTTGACTTTTTGGGGGGTATTACAGTGCAGTTGTCATTGTGTCTTATTCTTTCTTTTGGAAAATGTCCTAATGCAGCTAAAACGGATGATCTCGTGTCAGAGATGCAGCTTTCGTAAGAATCAATAAACTATGATGAGACTTTTTTTGTCTTCACTCTAGCAGCAGCAGTGATATTATATTTAATCTACAATGTGGAAAACCAACAGAGTAAGTGCTGTTACTAATTTTATTGCCAATTATTGTGTTCAGTTAGTAACAATATTGGCAGAGAACCAAGTAAATGGAGTGGATAGTCAGTCATCAGCGTTAAATGCTGCACATGATCGACCTGTTTTCATTACAGTTCAGTACATGTAAATATCCAACAGGCCTTTACGCAACAATTACGTGAAACCACCCTGAAGCACGAGAACATTCATGATCATTCATTCTGGTACAAGTGTCATAAGACCACCTAAACCAAAACCAAGTCAAGACCAAGACCAGAGTGTATGGAGACCGAGACAAAACCAAGACTTCAAGATCAAGAGCAAGGTAGGACAAGACCAAGACATCAAGTGGTCAAGACCAAGACCGATGCAAAGCAAGGCCAAGTCAAGACCAAGACCAGAGTGTATCAAGACCGAAACAAAATCAAGACTTCAAGGGATCAAAACCAAGACCTAGGCAGGACAAGACCAAGACTTCAAGGGGTCAAGACCAAGACCTAGGCAGGACAAGACCAAGACTTCAAGGGGTCAAGACCAAGACCTAGGCAGGACAAGACCAAGACATCAAGTAGTCAAGACCAAGACCAAGGTAGGACAAGACCAAGACATCAGGTGGTCAAGACCAAGACCGATGCAAAGCAAGGCCAAGTCAAGACCAAGACCAGAGTGTATCAAGACCGAGACAAAATCAAGACTTCAAGGGGTCAAGACCAAGACCTAGGCAGGACAAGACCAAGACTTAAAGTGGTCAAGACCAAGGCAGGACAAGACCAAAACCTCCATGGGTCAAGACCAAGACCAAGGCAGGACAAGACCAAGACTTCAAGTGGTCAAGACCAAGACCAAGGCAGGACAAGACCAAGACCTCCATGGGTCAAGACCAAGACCAAGGCAGGACAAGACCAAGACCTCCATGGGTCAAGACTAAGACCAAGGCAGGACAAGACCAAGACTTCAAGGGATCAAAACCAAGACCAAGGCAGGACAAGACCAAGACTTAAAGTGGTCAAGACCAAGACCAAGGCAGGACAAGACCAAGACCTCCATGGGTCAAGACTAAGACCAAGGCAGGACAAGACCAAGACTTCAAGTGGTCAAGACCAAGACCAAGGCGGGACAAGACCAAGACCTCCATGGGTCAAGACCAAGACTTTGGCAGGACAATACCAAGACTTCAAGTGGTCAAGACCAAGACCTAGGCAAGGCAAGACCAAGTCAGACAGTATATAGCTTTCTTAGGTAGCTAACATGAAATATTCTGCAAATGTTGGTGGATGTTGACCTCTCTTAAGTGTTCATTATAAGTGTGGTAGGACAAGTCAGACATTATTAGGTGATTAATGGGTGATATCCCCACAGTTGTGTTATAAACTGGTCTTGAAATAAAATCTGAGAGCGACACCTTCAAAAATCAATCAACAATCTCAAGTGCTACAACACTTTCAGGTACAAACAGTAAAAGTTTTGAAATTCAAGGCAAACCTTGTACTTCCAGACCAGACTCATTATTTATGAAGTAGGTGACCTTTAAAATGTTCACTCTCTCTGTATAGGCCATTCTGTCACCTGGTGTCTGGAGTTCATGACAGCCTGCAAATTTGTTTCACTGTAAGTGAAACACGTGAACGTTGTGTAATTAATGACCTACTGAAAGAGTTTGTTTTTTTTGAGTGGTAGCTTTTCAGAAGTCTGCATCCCTCTAAATACAAACCAGTCAGGGAAAATGGGACAATTTTAAACAAGTCAGAACAACATCTCACGCTGAGCTTTGTGTTTCACCTATTTTATACCTGCTCATGAGCTGAAGCAAGGATAAATGTAAATTATAGCTATTCACTCGGTAATCACAATGGAACTGATGTTTCTGTAGGGCTTATGCAACGGCAATAGAACAACTCTGAAAAAAATGGAACTTTGAGTATAAACAGGTTCTCTCGAACAAGAAGATAGCAGCAAATATATATAACATATAGGCACCTTAAAGGAACTCAGCTGTCTTTATCAGGAAAACACAAGTTCTTAACATTTTCTTGTGGTTGTGAAATGAAGCCAGTGCTTCATCCAAGTTTCATTCAAGCCACCTGTTGACGTCCATGTCTGAGTTATGAGACATCTCAACTGTAACAAGGATGCATATGAAATAGGATAGGATGAAGGAAATTATTGGGACTAAAGGTATGACATACCTGCAAACAACTTATGAAACCTCTTCATCGATTAATAACATTTGAGGTGTCCCATATCAGCAATCTTGTCCTCCACCACGATGGGGGATCTCAGCACACGCTGACGGTGACAGTCTTCGACAGCGGTGTGGCCTGTTGTGGAAAAATAGCTGAAAATCAAAAGCTCCAGGTCCGGAGGGAAGACATCCTCACATACAATCAGGTATGCATATGAGTCGGCCTCCATTCTGCTCAACTCATGCTGGTGGTCAGACTTTAAGCCCCTACAGATGACGCCACAAGTACTATACGCCCAAAGATTATCAAATTTTAGTGTTCACCTTCAGCACATTCTAGTCTGGATGTTTCATTGGCTTAATCGACTGATTAAGCCAATGAAACATCAATGGTTAGCCATCTATTATCTCTAGGAGGTCCACATTCAGTATCTTCGACTCTGGTCACCAGGCATCGTTGAGATCTTCTAGCAATGCAAACAGCGGCCTTCTCATACCAAAGAGAGAGCGTCTTCTCTCTTGATATGATCTCTGTGTAACCAAAGGATAGGCCTGGGTGTAAAAAGTTCAGGTAGTTGAAGTCCTGTTTATCTACGTTGCTGGTCTGGGACAGATTGACGTTTCCTGTGCACATGACTCCATCCTACTGGCGCAGAAGATCATTGCAGCATCACCGACGCAGATATGGGCAAACTCACCACACAGCTGTATTTCTGCTCTGGAATACTCAGCTGTTCCATAACAAGGTCACTAACATGACGTAACGTAATAAGAACATCCCAGAATTGGACTTCAGATCACTGCTGGCCACTAATCAAAGGTAATTCAGCTGCTTTCTTTGGTCGGCAGTGTTGCTGTGCATCAAACGCGCTTGAAAGAAAAAAAGATATCGTGTTTATGAAGTAGGTACAGGATTAGTTGATTAGTAACAAGAGAAACATTTTGGAGTTTGAACCAGGGGCAGGCCTGTGGTGAGCGCACAGATCATACAAGTCATCATGGTTCATGACTGAGTGTGATGCTAAGAGGGGAGCACGGAAAATTACCACACACCAAATTAACTCGGCGGAGTGTGATTAAAAATAATTTTTGTGAAACTAATTTGCACTTACTGTAGCATAAAATTAAGGTTGCGTTGGAACAGTTGGTTCAATTTTCAGAGGACCATCAGGACTTTTGAAAATTTAATGAGGATCCAAATTGCCTCTTTCACTCCCGTTCACATCACGTATTTGTGACAACCCAATGCTGTTTCTGTCGGTTAAAGACCTAAGAGCTGTACGGCAGAAACACATACTCGCACACAAGCACGGGGCGGATCCGGTTGGCAGAATTTAGTAAATACCTCAGATTTATATATTTTTTATCCGTAATTTTCACTGCAGCGGAGCGAAATAAGTGGAGATGTGATGGAAATAATTGAAGGAAAAGTGATAAAAATGCGACCACGTCACTGCTCGAGATATATCTAGAGAACAGCTACGGGCGGAGGTTACAGGTCAGTGAGGGGTTAAATGGATGACCTTTCAACTCTTGACTCCGGTTATGACCACACAGGGCAAGGATAATTAATATCTCAATAGCAGTTTGTTTAAAAAACCATCCCGCTCTGGCATTTAAGAGAGGAGAAAAAATCCATATCAAATGTAATAATCTTAATTAATATGCATGAAAACAGCCAAGAAAAATCACGCCTTGACGGTGCAGTTCTGAGTCGTCACAGTGAAACACCGTAAACGAAATTCAGTTTTGGTGTGTGAGTGTGCTGCCTATCCCTCTAGATTGGCCTACTTGAAGAGCGGATCTTTTATGAGCTCCTCGTGATAAGGCAGGGAGACATTAGGGTGACGGGTGTCCTCCTCATTGTCGTTGTGTGGAAGAGAAATGAAGGGAGATGTCAGCAGAGAGAGAGAGCAAGCAGAATATAATCATCCCTCTTACCTCCATGTGGCCTCCATCCAGCAGATGTCCTCTGCAGACATCCGCGCTCTGTCTGAAATGACAGAATAAGAGGCCATGACTGACTTTGATTTTCGTCTGCTAGCCTGTGTGCCATCTCAGTCCATTCATACAGAAAGAATGCAAAGAATTAGTGATAATAAGAATAGTGATTGTTAGTGATATGATTATGGTGGTATCGATATTCAAATAGGACTGGTGTCTGTAGCTGATTGACTCCTGCTCTGTTCTCATCGGTTGAAGAAACATTTGACCAATCAGCAATCAACTTGTGGTGTCATAAAGAATGAGGACATCATCTGCCTGCATAGCATGACAATTACTGTATATATTTATGGAAAATATAGAAATGGCAATGACAAACTTGGATGAGTCCATATTAGCAATACTTAAAAGAACATACTTATACCATGTGTGAACACCAAGCTGTGAAAACAAAACTGACACATTAGTATCTTTAAAGTAGATATATTAATAATAAATTATTTACATATAAAGCAGACACAAAGCAACATTAGCATCCATGCATTTAATGTGACACTGAACCAAAACAGTAAAGCTGAAAGATGCTTTAAGTTCTGTAGAGCAAAATAAGTTGTCGTGAACGGGGAAATTAGCTACAGACACCAGGCTGTAAACATGTTTATTTCTGCTGTGAAGTTGGACATTTGGACATGGGGACTTATGGAGACTGACTCACTTCTGGAGCCAGCCCCAAATGGACCAATGAGAATCATGAGAAAATCATATCGTGCAACCAACCAGAAGGTTTCAGCCCTCGCTGGATGCCCAATATCATTCAGTGGCACAAAGGGATGGTGCTCAGCTAAACCACATGAGTCGATGCACTATGATCCAAAGCCATGCCACCTAACGACTGATGCAGCATGTAACCTACACAGTGGCATTCTTGGGTGAAAGACGTCGAGGTGGCAGCAAAATATAAAAGAATACATTCCTGATCTGAGTTCAGCTCTTTTTTTCAAGTCCTCTACCCAAAGCTACAAGATCAGAAAGAGCTGATCCCAGATCTGCGGTTGCGGGTAACATTGTAGCTACAGTGAGTGAGCCACAGACGGGCATGTTTCTGCCTCAGGCTGGACACCTGTAGTTGAAAGGGCTGTCTTAAAGCGATGGATATGAAAGGGGCTCCGAGCTCCGATGAAAAGGTATAAGAAGGAACTGTGCCGACTGCAAGGAGGGAAGGTAGATTTAAGCACAGCTGATAAAACATTCACCTTCTTAATGCTGCTTGTTTGTGCTTGGTTTTCTTTCTTTGGTGAGTCAGATATTGAAAAATATACAACCTTGTCCCGAACGCTGTATCAGTCTGCAAACCTCACAAAATATTTAGAAAAGATCATTTTCATGTTCTAGCTTTCGTTGGCTTCTCTCGTTCGGATTTGACTCATGAGGAGATGCGTTTCCTGTTGTGATTTGTTCAACAGTAATAAGTCTAATTGAGTTAGTTTCATGGTATGGAAGTGAAAAGGGCCACTGGTCACAATTAAAAATTAGGCTGAGTGAACACAGAGCCGAATCCGCTCTGATGTACTGTTCTCTGAGGCTGCGAATGCAAAGGCTGCATAAAAAACTGCAATCATTTCAAAAAGTTTTTTATTTTAGGCTCTGTGGCAGTGGTCTACTGTTACACCATCATCTCAAACTCGCACCTGCCTGTCTAACTTACACGCCCACCTAACCAAGGTAACCTAGTTAGGCGTAGGAGCAGGTGTGGTGTTGAGTGAAGCTTCAGTAACCAGGTGCATTGCACGCTATCCAGCAACATACGACGACCAACTCGACAACGAACGCTTCAAAAGTAGAAAATTTTCTAGTTTGCAGTCTCTCTAACGTCCACTTGAGGCTGGCTCCAGAAGTGAGTCAGTCTCCATAAGTCCCCATGTTCAAATGTCCAACTTCACAGCAGAAATAAACATGTTTACAGCCTGGTACAAAAAACAGTTTTGGTCTCTGTAGCTAATTTCCCCGTTCATGACAACTGTACTGAGGGTGAATTTATATACAACTCACCTGTTCACATTATATTAAGGCTTAAAGTTATGCAGGATTAAGAGCGTGGACGCTTTGATTGACAGGTTACAGATGGCTTGTTAGCATCCAGGCGTGACTCAGCCCGCCTCAGGTCCGTCGATGATCCACGTCACTTGGAAGGATTGACCTTTTGTGTCTTTACTGCAAGTTTATGTTGCTTTTATAGGTTGCATAAACATGATGGTAGCATAATAACTTTTTCACATTCATGCACTTCTAATTAACAGTTTTTGAACTGCAACCCTTTGATTACTAGATGGTGTGACCGACCAACTGAGCCGCAGCAATGCAAACAATGACTTTGTGTTTCTGATACTGTAATTTTAAGAAGATTTTAAATCTCACCCAAGAAGGAAAAGCAGCACAAACAAATCAATGTGTGGTTTACAGCACTTTTATTCACAGCTCACACCAATGGCAGCAAGACACCGGCTTAACCTTCAGGAGCAACTGCCGGGTTCAGCGTCTGGCTGAAAAAGCCGCCGCCTTTTGTTCGCTGCATTCAGGGTCATCATGGCCTGAGAGAAGAAACCCGAGAGAAGCACTGTGGTCACTTCCCCGGGCCTCAGAGCTACAGGCTCGGCTGATCTCAGCTTGCACTCCTTCTCTCCTCTGTGACTAAAGTCTCTTCCACCCAAAGTTAATTTTTAATGACACACTTTGTTATGTGGGTCCATAGGGGGCCCTTAGTGGCTGTGCTTTAATAAAGAGAGTCTCACTGCTTGCTCCCTTCAGAGAAGGCTTCATTAAAACCAGTGACAGAAAAAAAAGCTCTTTGAAGTCCCAGATTTGAGCTTTATAAACTTTATATTTCTCTGTCCATCTGTCTGTCTGCTGTTTTATGAGTTTATTTTCATTTTTACGTCAACGCTCGCAATAAACAAATAAGATATATTGAAGGACAGATGATGTAACCCCCTGAGGACCACTTCATAACTGTAGTGGAGTGAGTGTGTCTGGGCTGTGTGTGTGCGTCCTTGGGGGGTTGTGGTAGATAGAGAGACAATGTACACATTCGCCATCACTCTTCATCAACAAGCCTTCATTGTCGTCTTTTGATATCCGACCATCTATATCCCTCAACGGCAACATCAGTGGACTCATGGCGACGCTTTGGAAGCTGAACTCCTGTAACAAAGTTTACAGTTTAAAAGTTTAATTATGATATAATCCTGCAGGTACATACTGAAATGTATTTCTGCAGGCTCCTTTAATTTGTTCAGCTAAAATGAGTGCAACATGCTTAAAAACTGACATATCTTTATTCTCAATTGTATCATATCTTATTCACATATGCACAAATATACAGTTATTTCTTGGTCTAAGAGGCACCTTCCAGAATATTTAGATATTCTAGGTCCCACATCAACAAGAAATGGGATCCATATATGATAAAATACCTTTCCCTCTAGACCAGTAAGTTAAATATTATAAAAGTTCAATCTAAAACTGAAGGTGAATCCATTTTATGAGCAGCATATCTTAAAACATCCCACGTTTTTTTTTTTTTTGCCAGTAAGACCCTTTTAATTGTGTGCAAACCCAACATCAGACACACTGGATCCAACTCCTTATTAAAAAACCAGATCTAATTTCAAAGCCACTGCACACAGGTCCAAAGATACACAGAGCCGACTTCTTTGGTTCAGTCTTATGTCTGAGTTCAGCTGATATCTGAAGGCGATGTTGTTAGCACGCTTCCATAAAAACTGTTATTTTTTAAGTAAAAAGTCGTCTCTGAAGTAATAATAATGATAACAACAATAATAGTAGTAGTAATAAGGAGTGAATAATTCAGAAAGTATTCTTAAAGTCTGTGTAAACACATTAAATATGTTGGAAAATATGTTGATATGTCACTGAAATGTGAAGTCAGAGGTTCAAACAGTTTTTCACCAGTTTTCAGGATTTTGGGGGCGGTCCTTAAAGGGCGGCTCGATGACACGCTGAGGCCACCTTGAGCAGAATTTAAGTATAAGAAATATTTTTGTATATTAATCAAATAACTCCTTTTGACATGAAATATTAGGGTACACTCGTTGTGGAGCCGGCTTTAAGCGGTTACAGCTGTCGGCTTCACTTCTCCGCCGGCTTCTCCGGTTGCCGCTTGGAAAACACAGGTGTCACCAATGATACTAATTAAGGTTCCATTCCATTCAGGTCAAACAGAGTCAGTCAGGGTGCTGCTGTGGTGCATGTTGGCTCACCTGTAAGTCGGTAAATCTAAATGGAACTGAACCATAATTATTATAATTGGTAACACCCGTGTTGACCGTATTATTTACCAATAACACCGAGCTCACTGAATTTGTTATGTGGTCCATGTTTGGATGAAACCTGGGGCTTATTTTGGTCAAACTAATTATACATTCGCAGAAAAATGAACTATAATTTGGTCCGTGATCCGTCTAATGACTATTTCAGAATGCGTTTCCACGGTAACGATTAATAATAACACCTGGCAAGGAAGAAGCCGTGCGTTTTAGGAGTGGGCACTGACGAGGAAAAAGATTTCTCTGCACTCCGGTAAACTTGTAACTGAAGCGCTGCGACTGTTGGCAGTCACCTCTTTCAACAGACGAAGGTGTGTGTGTGTGTGTGTGTGTGTGTGTGTGTGTGTGTGTGTGAGAGAGAACACACTGACATATCACTGTTAGTCTGCAGCCAATAACAGCATAGCAAGTGTGTTGTTTTTGGATGATTTGCAGGTGAAAAGATGATTCAGACTGAACCGAAAGTTTTATTTCAACATGTGAAAGATTCTACGGAATATCCTGGACTTATCTTGCACACATGCATGTGACAGTGTTGTTTTCATCTCTTGATGATCTATCTATCTATCTATCTATCTATCTATCTATCTATCTATCTATCTTGTGGCCTTCAGTCTCGTTGCGGATTGGTCAGACCGGTTGAGGCATCGTCGCAGTTTTAAATGAACGGGCAGCGTGCCAACCTGTCTGACTGTGTTTATGTGCTACCACAAAAAATCTGACACCACGTCTGCAAGTCGTGTAAACTGTAAATGAAATGAGGGTCATCTCCAGCCCGGCAGCACGCAGCATTAGATACAGGTTGCGGTACCTGTTTTAATGATGTAGAGAGAACTTTGAAGTTGAGCGGAGCTGCTAGTAATTGTTCTCTATTGCTGGGAAGACTTTTTACTTCCCTTCCCTGCCAGAATGAACACCTGGCTGCTGGCTTGTTGCTATAATAACCAGGAGGGGAAAAATACTGCAGCTGTGCTCTAGTTGTCTTTAGTCCCTAAATTAATAAATATCTTCTAAAGGCTACAACTGCCTTTAATTGCTGAAATTGATTAGACAGTTTATCGGATGTGTCTCCTTCCTCTTTTCCCATCTGTGAAAAGATGTAATTTTCTTTTCCCACACTTCTCCGTTGAGAAAATAATTACAGAACAGACTGATGAGAAAACTAAATGAATGCTATCAGTAAGCTGGGCGAGAAAAACGTCATTATTTTTAGGATCGGACAACCAGAGTGGTCTAAGTGAACTGCAGCACACGAGAGGAGTTAATGTTGGTACGGAGGTAGCAGTAATAACATGTCGGAGCAAATGATTCTTTATTATAACGTAGCCTTTGGTAGACTTTCTAATCTCATGTAAATCTCCTGCACGGTCAACAAGGGAATTGCAGCATAATTAAGGGAAACAACAGAGGTTATTTTAGGTGGCAATTACACCGCCACGCCATATTTCTACTGTGGATCGGAGAGATAGCGGATAACATTCAAAGGAAATGAACCCAGCCGTACGGATTGGGATTGGATGATGTTACTCAAAAAGTCTAATCTGGAATATAAAGGTAACTAAATAAGAGACTGTATCACAAAGGTTATATTCAATCACGACAAGGCATGTTTTACAAGACGATTAACGGTTTACAAGAAGATACGTGTAAAAATCTGAGGAAGACCTAAAGTTTGATTGGAGTGAGGATTTGGTTCAATATTTGATCAAAGCACGAGAGAGGCTCGAACGATCCTCAGATTATAGATGAGTACAGTCGCCCCAGATGTTAAAAAATGAACGTAATGCATCACATGAACGTTAATTCTATGTTGGCGAGAATTAACGAAGAAGGAGATTTTAAGAGCCAAGTGGACATATGGGACACACCTTTGTTTATATGGTAGTATGTTGGATATACTGTCCGTGTTTGTTTTCAAAAATCAATGCCTCCCTGCTGAGATACAATGGATTCAACATACAATACTTCTTAAAGCTACGTGTGTGTGTGCAGCAAGTAAAGAAATGAAATGGTAAAGAGATCGAGATCACAGACAGACACAGACTGAATTTCACGGGTGGGATCTCTGAAGCTGCCGTACTTCAGACGGGAAAATATCAAAACGTGCAAAATTCAAGCCAGCACGAGGAATAACAGATGTTTCTTTACTGCCTCCATACACTGTATAGCAGTAAGTTCAACGGATGTTTCCTTGATGAGAGACTCCAACACACACCCAAGAATAATTTCTGGAAGATTTCTTGAAGAAAAAAAAAGGTCACTACACTCTGATTTTCCAGGTAGTAGCTCTTCAAAAGGATGAATCCAAGCCTTCATCTTCTAAGAAGCTTTTAAAAAAAAGGCATGAAGCTGGAAGGTCTTCAGAAGGTCACTGCTCACTGATGGAGTTAATAATTATTCGTTAGTTAGTCGTAGGTAGTGATTTAACGGGGGAGCACTCTGTGCACTCTCTGTTTGTTTCATGTGATTTTGCGCTCCCTCCCTCACAGGAGGGGAAGAGCTGATTGCAGTGTTCTCCCTGTCTTTTTCAATAAGCCCGGCGCTGTCGACTCCCCTTTGACTCAAACTCGTGTGTGGAGTGACTGTCAGCCCGCCAAGGCCTCCGTTCACTCCACATCAAAACTCCCCCCGCTCCTCCATCTGCATCACAGCTCCTCCCCGGCTCGCTCCCGTCTCCTTGCGGTCGCGTTCTGCAGCTTTGAACTTGAATTTAGCTTCACCTCCACAGTTTCCCCACTCTCCTCCCAATCTTACAGCCTCCACCCCTCCTCCACCCTCCCCTTCCTTCCCCTGCAGCTCCACTCTGGGCTACACGATAACACACTTTGGAAGGGAACCGCTTCCCCCCAGAGCAGCCCGAACTGTGAGCAAATTCACTCCATCATAACAGCACTGTAGCAAATCTGCTGTCACGCCGAGTTTGCCATGCTAATGTGGCTCCGGGCGCCGCAACCCTTCCCTTCAAGTGTTGTGATGGAGGTGCGTGTGGAGTGTTTTGTGGGTGCTGGAGGGAAGGGGCGGGTTATTTGGAGAGGTTAAATAGCACAATGCATGGCTTCTGGGGGGGGAGAGAGGCATCAATGGAGCAGCTCCTCTTCTCCTCAAGGTGAACACTCCCCCATGACCGGCAAAATGTGAAAACGCTCCACCTAGCTCCTCCTTTTTCTCCCCCGTCCTCCCCTGTGAGAGGGGTGAGAGAAGATGCTTCAAAGGGCTGATTGACACCCAGTAACGCTTTGAACTATGTCCTTGGACTGTCATACGGAAAGACAGACACTCCCTTTAATCACCCCTTTACAAACATCATGTATCAGGACAGATGTACTCACACAGTACCAACATCCTGCACACGTGAGGAGTCTCTGCTGCAGCTGCAGCGTCGAGTGACTGCTGGGAATAACGAGGATCCTGCCGTCGTCCAAATGAGCAATAACTTCAACCGGCAGCATGTTGCAGTCGTCGGCAAAATCATTGCAACACCAAGGAGGGCAATCAGCCAAATACCATTACCACATTTTTCCAGGTTACAGGCTCCCGTTTATTTAAAAGCACACGTGGGACGCATGAAACCGATTCCTCCTGTGTCTGTTTGCTTCGTCTGAGACGGCTCATAAAAATCTGTACGGTAGCTGAAGGTAACAAAATCTGCCTACCAGCACCTCTCGAGCACTAATAAACATGTTACATTGCATTTGTTTGACTATTCCTATTTCTTGCTGTGGCTTCCCGGAGTCTCTGCCGGTTGCTTGGCAACCTAATGACAAGACTCAAGGAAGTTGCTGTACCCCGTAGCCAAGAAATAACCTTGCACATAATCACCTGTACAACTACTCACATTTTGTTTCCTGGAATTTCAACCAGCATCTCCCCGAGAACCTGAAACAGACCTGATGAAATACTCGATCCTCTCTTTCTGTTTATCTCTTACTCACAAACTTTTTTTAAAGCCTGCACTTGCAATTCTCTGTGCCCTTAGTTCAGCTCAAAACTTTTAATAAAGTCAATTTTCATCTTTTTCTGGTGCCACGCCCACATCAATCACATCATTTAATTGCAATGCAAGAGAGACTAATTAAGAAAAAAAACACAGCCCTGTTTCACTCAAGCGACAACCTCCATGGCTATGAAGTGAAGCCAATGCGGCCTCAGGTCCACCACGTCTTTGCCGTGTTCTTCGTCCTGGCGGGCATACCGGTGTCCCTCAGGGTTTCATGCTCGGGCCTCTGATGTTCTTGGACTCTGCAGTCACCCACATCTCATCAACTTTGCTGATGACACGACTGTAATCGGCCTGATCGCCGGAAACAAAGAGAGAGAAGGCCTACAGAGTGGTGGTCAAAGCTCTGACATCTCGGTGCCAAGACAACGCCCTCAATCTGAAAGAGGCTGGTTGTAGACTACAGGAAGAGACCAGGAGAAGGACGGTCCCCTATCACCTTTAATGGGACTACACAGGACGGACAGAGTTAGCACTTTCTGATTTTCAGCGGTTCACCTGGACTCTGCAGTTGAATTTCATTCATTGTGTGAATTAAAGTGGACTTTTACTGTGGAAATATAAGCTGTTACATTTACAGTCGCACCTCTTCTGAGGTCACTTCCTGTGACTGTCACCTGGTGCTGGTCAAACCTCTTTCTCTGCAAGTTGAGGCGGCTCAACACGGACTACAGGACACTCTGCAACTTCTACAGATGCACAGTTAGGAGTATCCTGACCGGCTGCATCACAGCCTGATATGACAGTTGCACCGCTTTCAACCGTAAGATGTTACAGAAAAGTGAACTCAGCACATCGCCAGGACGAAACTACCACAGAGGACTATTTCAAGTAGTGTAGGTAGAAGGCCAATAGAATCATCAGAGAGTCCAGTCATTGCCATAGATTTGGAAGGGTGAGGATATTTGAGATCCTTACATTACTGTAAGTGCAATAATAATAATAATAATACACAGAGTGTATGTATAATGGACATGAACTGCAGTAGCTGGTGCTCAGTGTGTTTGGATGTCAGTGTTTCAGCTAGCTATGCTGCTGAAATGTGAAGAGGATAATAATAAAAGCAGATAATTGATTAAATATGTGCCTGTTTTAATTTGTCTGATCAGCTGGTTGGTGGTAAAGGAAAAGAAATGAAAAGCTTTCTGAGCTTAAAGGAAACTCGTTTTTTAAATACTGAATGTGTTTACTTATATTTTTTGACTTGTCTGATAATCTTTTATTACATTCTGTCTGTTTCAGAGCTGCGTAGACTTCATGTTTATTCAAACACTGAAACTCATTTTGATTCACCAGATTCCCCCACCTGCCACATCCCACTTTAACAGTATACAGCATGCTGCTACTGCACATTTTATTCATTTAATCAGAACTGTACACCAGTCTACTACATTATATAATATTACATATATATATTTACTATAGTATATATTCTCTGTCTCTGACTTTGATCTCTTTGTCTCGCTTCTCATGTGATTTGCGTTTGTACATATTGTATGAGCGTTGTTGAAGTGAGTCTGACAAGATTTACATTGCCAACAACCGCTTCACTGTTGTGCACATGACAAATAAAGAACTGCTGAACAGGAATATTCTCCAATGAAGTCTACGTACGTGGTGGTGGTGGTGAAAGAGTGAGGAACAATAGCTGAAGATCTCGATGGATGTGACGTGCAGTGGGAATAACCTGCTTGGACAGCTGGTTCTGATCAAAATCGGGTCGTATAAATGTGACGGTAAAATGACAGCTGACAGCAGCAGAACAAGGAACAGGTTTGAAGTTTGACAGCAACATTGTGATTAGGTCACAGAGGTCATGGTCAATTCTGATTGAAGTGAAAAGTCTCAGTAATTGATTTGGAAGAGGAAAAGGAAATGTAAAAATCTAAATCTGCCCTTTTTTACAGAACCTGCATGGTAAAACATCTTTAAATGTTTTAAATGCTCCTCAGAAGCAGTGTAGTCAAGAAGTCTAAGACCAAGGTATTGCTAGACCGACTCAAAACCCTTTGAGGAGTCAAGACTTAGACCAGAAAGTGTATAGCCTACTTAGGTAGGGGTTAAGTCTGGGGAAACTGGACTTGCTTGTAGGTCCATGAAGACGTTTTGCCTCTCATCTAAGAAGCTTTTCAGTTCTGGAAACTTCCAGAACTGCAACTACTATCTACAAACAAGTCCAGTTGTCCCAGACTTAACCATTTTTGAAGAAATATGACCTGGATGACTGAGAACCTTCACAGAATTCCTACTCGGGTAGCTGATATTCACCAAAACTCTTTGGTGGAAGCGTGGTTGCTACATTGAGTCACCTTGAAGTATTTACGGATGACTGTGCATTCTTCTGGACGTTGTTTGATACAGATTTGGCTGATGTCTCCTCCCAGATGGTAACGGATGAATCAGAAAATGCACCAGGCAAATTAAGCGATATCCCTGCAGCTGTGGTCTTGACCGGTCTTGACGTTTGTCTTTGAGACCGAGACGAGGTGGTCTTGAGACTGATCTCAAGTCCAAGACCGATTTCAAGTACTACAACGATGCTCGTAATCATGCAGATCATTGAGTTGCTCAACATCAGAGGTCTCAAAGTTCAACTCTTCTGCATCGTGACTGTTTGGCCAGTGTTTGTGACAGTTCTGCAAATACTTGACTTGTTATCTTCGGTTGGCCTCCTCTGGCTGAACTGTAGATCTAGATCTGAAAGTGTGTCACAGTATCTTTGCATTTTGCATTCTGTCCGGCTGTTCATTGTGTCCTTCCTCTGTCCGTATGTTGGCATGTTGAGGTTCCCATGTGCTGTCTGTGCGTTCGCGTGATTTACAAGTAAAAGCAGAAGCAGGTCAGGAAGTGAAATCAACCATCAGGTTGTTGGTGTGATGGAAAATAGACGATTGTTTAATTCATGTGCTGATGAATAAGTGATCGGCTCCAGTGTTGCAGGCCAGGCTTAAAGGCACGGGGCATATGGGGAATGAGGAGGGGCACAGATGCTCCTTGGGGCCAGAGGGCTCGTAGGCAAACTTAAAGAGGGGCACAGAGTGGAGATGGAGATTATGGAAGGAAGAATATGAGGCAACAAGAAGAGCAAGGCATGCTTACACTGCCTCAAAAGCCAACTCTGGTCCCACTGTGCAGAAATGAACCCCCTAACGCAGCCTCCGAACCCAGCGTCTGAAGTGCCAGTTCACCGCAGGGGCCTGAAGAGTCACTGCTTTAAGAAATCTGCCTCTGAGCATCAGGTCCTGTCCTACTCTGACCTCCAACAAAAGTAAACAGCTCAAAGAGGGGAAAACTTCTGCAACCTTGCCAGTGACAGACTAGCCTCATGGGAGTGAAGATACAGACAGCACAGATACTGATCCCTTTAAAATGCCTTAAAAAAATATCAAAGTTCACAATCACACACATCCAGGCGTGTACATGTTCTGCAGAGCTTCCCCTGGAGCATCGAGAGGATCTCAGCTCCATCTACTGGTGGCTTTATGAATAAGCTGCATCCTCCACTGTGGCTGAGGGGAAATAAACACAAACTCTGTTCCTTTAAAATCATTTTCTCCACCATCACTGCCAAGCCTCCCCTTTCCATTTGCACCTCTTTCAAGAGCCAAGAAACGAATCTGACACGATTAGTTACAGTTTGCCTGCGCGGCAGAACGGCATCTTTTATCATCCACAAAGACCTCCTTTGATACCAGAGGAGGGGGGAAAGGTAGTTTCAGATTAGATACGATCCGAAATCTTTCATGATTATTCCTGTTTATAAAACACGATTTAACAAGACAACATCCACAAAAGATGAACTCCTGAACGCTCGAACATAACTTCACCTTTTGAGCTGATGTGGCTTGTTAACAAGTTGCTTAGTACACATCCTGCAGCCAACATTATCATTCATATGGAGTCAAGTTTCTGGCCACTTGACAATACTTTTAGTCGGCTCCATTGTGTTCACCTCCTAAACAATCAGTTGAAACTCCGTAAACACAATGTGAAGCTGAGGTCTTTAAGTTCTGGTTTGACAAACGTCTGGTTTTCTATATTTTAAAGTTTCTGGATGCTGGGCATCACGTGACTTTATTTCTTCACCAGTTAGGTTCCATTACTGGGTGCGATTGTTTTGTGTCCCTCACCCTCCCGAAGCGGGCATTCCCGTCATGCAACAACATATCGTCTTCCATCTTTTTATAGAAGATGGGTTCCTCGTTTGTTCAAATCAACTTATGCTATGTATATCTGACGTCTTCTACTATGGAAACTAAACTGCAGGAACATCTTTCAGATAGAATAATTGAGTTAGAGTCCAGATGTGACGTGACCTCTCTGTGCTCACGTCTTTTCTACTTTAATTTGCAACCCGGGCTTTATTTGTTTTTGTCAAAACTTAGAAAGACGCCTCCTGAAACACAGAAGACGGTGAAGAAAAGGACTCTCTGTGACGAGTAAAGTGGATTTCCATTTGTCATCTCTGTATTTAATCTCTAACAAGGACCACACCAATATGGATTTGAGTTTAGATGGGTTTATGAGATGATGTCCTGTGGAGGAGAAGAAGGGATGAGGGTGAAGGGATGAAGCAATTAATAAAAGTTTGAGGCGTGGTCCTTGTTCCTGAAACCTGGTTATAAAACTTCATTTGTACCTGACAGTTCTGTATCATTGCCTTGATCTAACAAATGGCTTCTTATTGATGGTGGTAGCATCTCTGAGTTATTTAAAGAGATCATATAAAGCTATTATTGACTTGCAGTTGATTATAAATGTTGCAAAATGCACATGAGACAAACCGTTGCAGCGCTGCAGTCACTGAGGGAGGCTCGAAGCTGGTATCTCAATTATTTTGACAACAGTATGTAGATGTAGCGCTATTTCTAGTCAGATTCTGCTGGCAGTGTGCTTTCCCTATTCTTATCACCGCCGACAGCAGAATAATAAAATCTATTGTGTAGCTACTTGTAAAAATGCCCCTCCCAACAGCAGCAGCGAGAGCTCGTGGGCCATTTCCTCAGATTAGGTTTTTTTTAGTTGATGTGTGGAAAAATATTGCATGACTCTCAACATTTCAACGCCGGGGTTTCAGATAACACTCACTGAATATTTACACAGGTAAAGTGGGGACTCAACTGTCGCTCTGAATCAGCACATGGCAGATATGAGTCTGTATATGTCTGCATGTGTTAAGGCCTCTCTCTCTCCCATCATCCTACAATTACAGACATATACATCACTTTGTTATCAATGGGAACAGCTGCTGGAGGACTGATTGTAAAATGGTAATAAGGCTGCAAGGATCTGCAGAGAACAGTGACAAGACAAATCTTCCTCTTTTGGAACGTCTTTTTAGAAACCACGACGCGGTCCCTCACGGTCCACTATCTGCACCCAGATCAGAAAATGAATTGCCGCTGTACAAAGTGTAAAGCAACACGCCGGTCTTCTTTATTCTGTTTGATATGAAGCAACAACATAAGGCTGTTCCTGCTCCTGCCGGTGTTTTTGGTTTTGTCAAGGACGTTCTTCGTTAATTTGCGTGCATATGAGAGTCAGTCTTTTCCTTTTCCTTGATGAAGAGAACATGATGTACTGGGGGGGGAGTAGAGATTTCCTTGATAACATCACACACATTTGCAGAGGAAGGGAGGAAGTGAGGGGCTAATAGCTTCTCTAAGGATGAGATCCAACCTAATCTGCAGCATGCACATTCCCCCGTGGTGACTGCACCTTACAAGACAACCATATTAATGTTCAGTGTCCATCTGTGGTCTCGTGGAAGAATTAAGAGCATGTGCGTGTCGCTCTCGAGGGCAGAAAGAGACCACGGTAAGTACACGTGAGTGAAAACAAAAAGAGCAGAGAGGTGGAGGAAGATATGAGGGAGTAATCTCTTCGATGTCAACATCGTGGCGTTTCCGTAACACCCAAATGATTGTGTGTCTTTATTCACTCCCCGCGGGACATCCTGACTTACCCTCTTACTGCTTTGCTTCTAGTCAAACTCCTCTCTCTCTCTCTCTCTCCTCATTCTTTCATTTCCCGTCTTATCATCCCCCATGTGTGATATCTCGCTAAGCTCATGCATTCACAAGTGATGACTTATTTACATAAAGTATATAGTGCAGTATTGGGGTAAAAAAGGCAGCCTGAAGAGCTGAAACTATGCAGATGTTTCTCATTTAATAACTAGTAAATGTTGCTATTGGATATAAGAAGAATTTAGTTAAACTGTATTGCACTCACAATCTTAATATACCTCCACCAAGAAGCTACGGTGGCCTCCATGTGCCAAAAGAGATCATCGTCACAGCCATATGAGTAGCATGTTGAGACGGTTTGTTCGTTTAAGGTGATTATAAATCCCTGAAAACATAGTTATGCTTAAAGATCACCCTAAACGTTGCACTCTGAATCTTTAAATATGGATTTTACACGAGCTAATTTGTTCAGAAGATGTAGATTTAACTTATTTGCAAACTTATTACCCAGAAATTCACAATTTAAACATTTGAACTAATTGTCTATTCTGTAATTAGCTCTCTGCTTGTGGTGAAACAGCTGTCTTTATTTCAGATCTGTTCAGACCCGTCATCTTCTTCTGAAAGTTTAATGTCGCCGTGCTGTTTTCAGTCCAGGCTTTGAAGGAAGTGCATGTATCCAGCTTGTGGAGGGAAATAAATCATCTTCAGCGCTGTATGTCATGCTATGTAGTTGGATATAGATCTTTTTGCAAGGATATCTTCAGGCTGTGTTCCTATTGAATAGAAAAATGTATAAAGTGAAAACATTCAGTGTTTCATATCATTTTGCAGTGACAGCAGTGTGAATATTGTGGGATGCTTGGTTTGCCTCGAGGTCTTTGAGTTCAGTATGTGGTCAACATTACACAAGAGTGTACAGAAATGTAGTTAGATGAACTTTTTGTTTATTGCTTATGGTCATCTGAATGAAAATGATGTTTTCAACAGTTTACATGAGCAAGTTTCATAAATGAGACTTTACTGGTGACGTCTAGTAGATGTTCTGCAGCTTTAATCACGTCACATGATCTTAATGAGAAGATGTTTGCCCACGTCTGGTGGGACTGCAGATTTCCAAATTTCCATTTTTCTGAGCACTGTTTAAACACTTCTCATCCACGCTGGATAAAATTGCAAAGTCACTGTTGGCCTTGGAAAAAACAAACACCTGAGGGTGTGTTTCATGAAGCCAGATTATTTCAGTAAATCAAGATTATTCATTTTGGCTCATGACGCAGGTTCAAACAGCCTGAGCTGCGTTACCATGGGAACTCATCTAGCCAGATCCCGGTTAGTTTTCAGGCGTAGCTTCACCTCAGGCTGAACCGACCGGTGTTACAATCAATCCGCCAGAGTGAAACACGGCGTTTCTCCAAGGTTCCTCCCCCACAGGTTCAACTTACTTCAGATGTATCACATTTTGACACAAGCCAGGAGCATGCTGTGAACAAGTCCGCCTCCTGGCTAATCTAAAAATGGGCAAAGATGTTGGATCGTTGGTGGACCTGAGGCTCAAACCAGCCACCTGTAATGACACCCAGCTGTCAGTCAAAGCGTCCACGCTCTTAACCCTGCATAACTTTAAGCCTTAATATAATGTGAACAGGTGAGTTGTATATAAATTCACCCTCAGTACAGTTGTCATGAACGGGGAAATTAGCTACAGAGACCAAAACTGTTTTTTGTACCAGGCTGTAAACATGTTTATTTCTGCTGTGAAGTTGGACATTTGGACATGGGGACTTATGGAGACTGACTCACTTCTGGAGCCAGCCTCAAGTGGACGTTAGAGGAACTGCAGCGAGGTTGCCGCTTGGTAAAAACCAAGTACAGTGGTCCCTCGTTTATCGCGGGGGATACGTTCTAAAAATAACCCGCAATAAACGAAATCTGCGAAGTAAGTTTTACAATTATTATACATGTTTTAAGGCCGTAAAACCCCTAACCACACACTTTTATACATTTTTACACACATTTTGTACAGTACTCCCTTAATTATTCAGGATGCAGAACACATGTGCAGTTCTCCCTTAGCCAATTAGGACGCAGAACACAATGTGCGTTCATACTGTACACTACGCTGTAAAAAAAAGCATGCAAAATTACACTAAAAGAATCCGTGAAACAGCGAGTCCGCGAAAAGTGAACCGCGATATAGCGAAGGACGACTGTAACTGCAAATCCAACTGATAGAGTTCTTATCCGACACATATCTGGTGTTCACAGTTATTTAAATGTTGCATTTTTAGCACAAACAGTACGGCATGAAGAAAATCCACAGTCAGAGCGCTGCACAAACTGAGCTAAAGACCTGAGCTCACAGCTGGTCTGCAACCTTTCTGTTTTGTTAATTCAAGTAAAGCTCTGCTCATTTTTCTGTCCTGTGATCTTTCATCCTGTGTTTAACTTGAGCTCGTCTCTGAACTTCCTGAACTCTTCTCTTCACTGTGATTTGACGTGATCGGTGCTCGATGCTTCGTCTTCAAGACTTTCCACAAAGAGAGAGCTGAAACACTCCTCAGAAAGGTCCTCCGTGCGGACAAACAAGGTTAATATTTAAGAGGAAATGTGAAGTTTGAAAAGCGCATCGATCGGGATCACCCAGTTTTCCCATCTATCCCGCAATTCACGGGTGAATAGTTTCAGAATTGGGAGGTCTGCACAATGGAGTGAATCAGATGTGTGTAAATGTCAACACTCAGTTGCTGACTAACAATCAATACAGACAGACATTGAGGCATTTGGTCTTGTCAAGGCCTAAGTCTAATTCAATAACATTCACACTGAGTTCTTGAGCAATTGCTATTGATGGCTACTGATAGCCTGACAATGAGGTTGCACACGCTGTTCTGTAAAATTGTTCCTACTGAAGTGCTTCGAGTGGCGCTGTTTGTATTTAGGTTGTTCTTACAGCATTTTTCAGTCCAATACGATCTGAATATGGAGTGTGTGTGTGTGTGTGTGTGTGTGTGTGACTCCCTAACATGGTATATTTTGTCCACTCCCACAATGCAAGCCTCTTCGCACTCAAACAACTCCAAGACTGAACAAAGGCCGTGGCACTGTGAGCTATATTTGATTAATTTATTCAGAAATTGTGATTCATATTGAAGCTTTGCGTGTTTATTCTTTGTTTTGTTATCGTGGGTGTACGTTAACCGAGCAGGGGATCTGGTTGAAGTTGTGACCCTGTTTTCATGCTTGGTGGTGTTCTGGCCTGTGGCTAATAAAAGCAGACCACAATTTCTCTTTGAATAATCTTTAATTTACACCAACACGGCAGGACAGTGGACTCTCACCTTCACCTCACCTCGGGTCACGACTGTCTCTTGTAAAACACTGGCGGGTACAAAGTGAAATGACTCTCAGACATGAAAGAGCAAGTTGGACCTGACACATACAACTATATAAATAAAACAAGCGTTGAAGTGCTATAAATAATAATGGAATAAATAATGCAACTTAATTCTGCAAGACCAGATAATATTGTGGAATTTCATGTGTGTGGTATTTAAGAAAATGGTGATTTAGTGCCTCCAGTTTCAGAGTGTAATCCCACTGTGGTAAATATGGACAGCTGTACTCGAGTATTTGTTCTGATTACATTACTTATGGTCAAAAACCAGCTTGGCATCTGTCTTTCAGCCTTTTATTTTGCGTTCTTCAGTCTTTTCTCCTCTGTCATTACATCCATAGAGGCTGCTCTGCACTGCCCCGCTTACCCAGCTCTGATTCTGGCACAACACCGGCTTCAGTCCTTATCGGCATTCGCCTACGCCTACGTCCTCTGTCGATAAGAGTTGAGGACATCAGAGGGAAAACCAGAAAACATTTTCTGCATAAAATATGATCCAGTTTCACCAAAATCAGTGAAATAGTTGGAGGTGTGTGACACAGTGTAGCATCAAAATGATTTAAAATCTGTTATTTTATGATAAAAAAGTGACACAATGTCGCTTTAAGGTTACAGGATGATAGTCAGCATTTTTATTTGTCTTCTAAGATCGTGTTGTGCTGCAGCAGGAATCTCACATGTCATCAGAAATATGCAGGTGTGTGTGTGTGTGTGTGTGCACAGGTTTGAGGATGAGAATCTGAAATTTGTGTCGATGAATGAATGATCCGAATAATGAATTACATTAGCCTTCTCCACGGTTACAGAAGTAGCAGCCGATTCATAAGCCTCATCTCGTCCAGCCAGCGACACAGGTGTTTGTTCCTTTTGTTTCCAGCTGTCCTGTTCTTCCTCTGCTGGGTCACATAACACCACACCGGCAGCAAGGTCCTATCTGACAGGTGCATTACCCAGAAATCCCCTCTCACCTTGTTTCGTGTCTCTGCGTCCCCTCTGTGATGTACGTGTCTGAGGCAAAAATATGTACGTGTCGCTAAGCTCCCAGCTGTGTGGGTGGCCCCCGGCCCTTTAACACTGTCACTTCTGCAGCTAACAACAATCACTCTCGTCACTTACCATAATTAGAGAGGGTACGAGATGTCACGTCACTCTGCAGAGTCCCTGCAGTGTGCAGCGTCGACAAGCTGTGTCCATATATTCAGAGGTCTCACACATGGGGACTTATTTTCTTCTCCATCTGCTGGAAACACAATATATGAATAAGAAGATCAAATTCATCATTAAAATGTACGATCTGTTCAGAACAGAGGTCAGAAACAATAACGATTGTTGACAGCATCGTTATCCTCTTTGCCTTTTATTTTTAAAGAAAAGCTTTGTGCTACAATTTGGCACTTTGGCGATCGCTCATAGTGACACACATGCACACACACACACACACACACACACACACACACACACTGCTTGTAAGTGTTACTGTTGGTGCAGTGTGTGTTTTCAGTCAGGGCTACAGCTACCACTAAGAGCAGCAAGGTCATGGTAATGTTTCTGGTAGCT
>NC_040028.1:20103536-20119324 GCF_000972845.2 Larimichthys crocea | reverse complement strand
GGTTGCTTGTAGCTTTCAAGATCCACCTGATCTAAATAAAACACACACACACGCACACACACACACACACACACACACTTCTTTGGATGTCTTGCATGATTATAATACTTCATCATCATTGATCTGTAATAAGAGATATAAAAAGATATTTTGACATCTTGGTTCTACAGGAGCTCATCATCTGCATACAGAATAACTTTCACTACAATATTCTGAACGTGTGCCCGGTGTTCAGGCACTCAGCTGCTCTGGCAATCATAAATATATAGATTATATATATATATATAATAATATAATATATCCAGCTCTGTCCTGGACTGCCTCCCTGACTCTATAGAGGAAGTTAGCAAAGCTACACGAATGTTCTGTGGAGGCCTGAAGCAGCTCCTTCACAACTTTCTTCAGCATGACTTTTTCCTATATATTTCTTATTTATGAGTTAGTTCTTGTCCGCTTTGTACATACGACAAGCTATGAAAGTCTGTCTCATCATATCTGATCTCCCTCTTGTCTGACACCATAGCTGGGACACAGTTATTGACACAGTTTGGTGGGCAGCACCAATTTAAAAGCTTTAGAAGCATCCCATGATCACATCAAGAGGTGATGGGTGTGGTGTTGATATCTTTTTACAGTTTGCTTTAGGGCAGCACACACACACACCACACACACACCCACACACACACACACACACACACACACCACACCACACACACACACACACACAGTCAGCAGCATGTCTAGCTTTAAAACCAAAACGTGTCATCTGTGGAGCTTAAACTCCGATAAAGAAACAGAGAGCAGATATCTGTCCGAACTCAAGATCACGTTTGTAAGAGGGATCTACAGCTGTCAGACTTCACGACTTTCTTCTATAGATTTTTACTTCATGAGTTATTTCTTATACACCAAGCTGTTGTAACAAGTGAATTTTTTGGTGTGGGATCATTAAAGTCTGTCTCATTCACCAGCTATTTAGCTTTGCACTCCTATAAAATTGTCAGACTCATAATGTACTTCGATCAAGCTGAACCGTAATTAGTATCATTGGAAACAACAGCGTCCACGAGTAAAAAAGAAACTTTATACCTGCTTTAGCTACGGATACTTATTAACTACTGTTTCCAAATTCCTGCTCCGTCCCGGCTTGCACTCGGTCACGTCAACATCCCGGTCCAACTCTAACTAAGTTTCAAAGCTGACGGTGCTGCGGTGTTCTGAAAGTCGGTACCTAATTTGAAGATTCGCGGGACAGCGTGTCATGATGTAACCTCTCGGCTGTCGCTTCTTCTCGAGCAAACACTTTGCGGCGCGTGACCTTAAAACTTCCATCAGGTGCTGGCCTGACCCATGTGGTTAGACAGTTGTGAGGGTGACAGTAGTAACTGGGACCTTCGCCATAACGACGTCCGCTCTGAGATACCTTCTGTCTTACCTCTACCCTCCTGACAGGCGCTCGCTTGTTCATCTCGTTTTTGCTACAGACACATTTGTTTTATACAGAACACAACTCTTTATTTGCCGACAGGTCCGCTTTCGTACATAAACAAAACATTATATTGACAGTGTTTGAATAAATTGCATTTTATATGAAACAGATTTAATTTGTATCAGTGTTTTTACCTCGACACATAAAAAAGCCTTGAAAAACAAAAACAAAAACACGACAGAGAGCAACAGCTACAATTAATATTTGCGCAGCGTTTAAGAATGAGCACATCTCCGAGCAGGTCAGGCTCAGCCAGATGCTCATGAATACAGTTGTAACTTAGAGACCTGCATTGGAAAGTTATGTATGGTGAAGTTTTCGAAGCTCAAGGTCACTTCCTGTTTACACGCTCTTGGTCACATACTCGCTGTCAAGGCGCTCGACCGCCCGGTTCTAACTGCACGTTCGTTTGAATCATCATTTTTTAGTTTGTTTAATCTCCTAGATCGAGGTCCATTAATAGAGAAGGTTATCACTTAATTAGGCAGTAATAACAATAATTTACCGTCATGTTTAAACTCATATTGCCTCCCTGAGTCCTTGAAGAACTGAACAGAGAATCTCAGTTCGGCTCAAGGTGGAAAAACAATGAACAAAATTGATTCTTCAACGTGTAAAACAAAGGAGAAGGATTCAAAGAGTCACTGTGAAGAACGAAGGTGCGGTTTTTACACCGTGGGTATGCGTAGCATGAGAATAGGTAGGAAATAGATGCCTTGTGGTGTGTAGTATTAGAGCTGAACTTTCCAAAGCCATAATTGTGCTCTGTCCGCTCTCCACTTTGCTTTATCCCCCTATCTTTCACTACGTTCAGCAGAAAAGGAAAAGAAAGAAAAGACAAGCATGGAACCAAAATAACACATTTTCTTCTCATGATCATTAATAAGAACGTGGAGGAACAGCTGCTTACAACAAATAACACATTAACACCAATGCTCTGCAGCGTGCAATCACAGAGGCCCGAGGAGACAGCTGTCCGCCTTTAATTACTGTGCACCCGTCTTCTCTCTAGCATTTCACAACTTTCCCTTCTTCTTCTTCTTTGTTTTTTATTTAGACCTCTGTGCATCTTTCTGTGCTGCTACAGGATTATTCAAAAAAAATGAAATGCTTATTAGGGTTTGTGTAGCGCAGGTCAGTTTGAAATAAATGTTAGTAAGAGTTGAAACAGCTACTGTGGCCTGGCTCTGTTCCACGTTTGATCTGGTGTGTAAAATTTAGTGGCATGTCGTGGTGAGAGATGAGCGCTACGGTGGCTTTAAAAGAGGTCACGGTCACAACCGCACGAGGCTACTGAGGTTCCTTTAGATACGTATATTTAGAAAGTTCTGTAAACTACAGTTCGAAGCACGTCAGCGGTGCTTGTTCTGCATTGTGTGGGTAATTCTAATGTAATAAAATCACAATAATTAAATATGCTAATTATTCTAGGGTGAATATTATATATCCCGAAAACCTTTCTGTTTTAAAAGTTACACTCTGAGCCTTTAATTTCTAATAACTGAGGTGTATAAAATGACAAGTTGTAGGTTTTGTAGCGAGACATTTTCTTGGCCTCGTGCTCAGTGATTTCCTGTCGTCAGGGTAACCGGCTCCCGGCTATAGTTTCATATTTAACTGACAAACGCAAAGAGCGGTACTCGATCTTTTCATCAACTCTCGAGCGAGAAAGCAAAACACTCAGTTTCCTTCGAGACGTCAAACAAAATTTGAAAAACTGAAAGACTCTGTAAATAATTCAGCCTGAATGTTGTCCGTGTTTTGGTCCCCATCAACGTCGCGTCTTAAAAAAGCCCCGTTTCCATCTTATCTTTACGACTCAAAAATGTCCAGAGTGCGATCAGTTTATGAGGATTTTACTGTTAGGATGTGAACCCCCTCTTTAAAGAAGCACTTTCTCTTTTTACACGGGTTGATACACTGGAAAGTTTCCTTGACGTCTGAGAAGAAAAGCTTTTTGTGCAGCGTATTGTTCCTCGTGAAATTTGCAGCCAAACGTCGAACAGAAGAGAATGACAATGAGGAAAGGGCCTGTGTTTTACAGGAATGATGCTTAATTAAATACAAAGTGCCATTTAGAGTCCATTGTCTGCCTGAATGTTGGCAGACTCAGCACAAATGTGTTGACTGCATCCTTCCTTTCTCTGTCTTGTATTTGTTTTCTTCCCCCCATTCGAGGGTTACACAGCATAAACCATTCTGAACCCTTTATAATTTTCCCCCAGTATCAGTCTGTTCTTTTCTCTCTCTCTCTCTCTTCGTGGCGGCTTTTCAAACATCTATAGCTTCTACCAGCCAGAAATGTGTTATTCCGATAGAAACACAAAAAAGCATGCAATTACTCCCAGAGGACCTGTCCCTCCCCTCCGCTACAGCTGCAGAAAAGAGGGCACCATTCCAAACATTCCTCTCCTCCTCTCTCTTCTCTTTCCTTCTTCTGTGTGTTGGAAAATAACATCACCCAGCCCAAACAACCATAACCACAGAAGTGTAAAGGCGGTTTTGTATGTACATTATGCACTTAGTAGGTTACTGTTCTCATATGGAAACACGTTGTGATAATAACGAGGGGTTATCCTAAAAAATTGCAGATATCACTGAGGTTTATAACCTAAATATAAAGTCCCTTTATAGGCATATAATTAAGTTAAATGATGTGCCTTTCCTGAGGCCATTTTAAGGCAAAAAGGAAAATCATGCAACGTGTCTGTTTGATGTTCTGCAATCAACATAAACTGCTCTTTCCTAAACATGTCCTCGTTACCTTCAACATCAAATACAGTGAGGGAAACACAACGAGGCTCCAAGTGACTCAGACAGTGAAACAACAGAGACGATGGAAAGCTCCGTGTTGTAAAGCAGTTCCTCTCAAACACATTAAATATGTTGGACAAAAAAAAACATGTGAAAACACTTTGGACGATATATTCTGGAAATGTGGAGTTAGAGGGTCAAGTTTTCAGTTTTTTGTGGGCGGGTCCTAAAGGTGGCTCGTGACCCGCTGAGGCCACCCCGAGCAAAGAACCTGATTTAACACCTAATTCATAAACTTGTTGATATTTTTATAATTCAAATTTTCTGGATGGTTATAACACTTTCTTCTTTGGTCTGACAAACTTTAAAACACTTTATTCTGACTTTATTAAACTTCTTATGTGCACAAAATCAAGAGCACACATCGCACAGAGACAACTGCCTACTGTTGGACACTATGCTTGTGTGACTGTGCATGTAAGCCTCAGTAAATGTTTTACAATCACATGGCTGTACCCCAGACAGATTGTCTTTTACCCAGTCACCAGTAGAAGTCCTATTACCATATTGTCATAGCATGTTTAAAAAAGATCTTCATGAGGAACACAGCTTTCTTTTTGTTATTAAAAAATACAGACAGGGTGTTTTTCCCCCTCCCCAAGCAACCATGTAAAAAGCACTGACATTACAAAACCCATTTGTGGTTGTTATTTGCTTGCTCCTCTCCTGATTGAAGACAAAAAAACCCTGCAGCATGAGGTAAACACTGTACTGTATGAGTCAGAGCATATTCTGTTGTGTTTTGTTTTTTGGTGTCAAATGTTATTAAAGTTCAGGTCTTTCTGGTATGTTGGCGGCAGTAGCTCAGTCCAGAGGGCCTGACTCGGGAACCAGGGGTGGATCACAGTGTGAGGTGGACTGGTTTAGCTGGAAAGGTGCCAGTTTCACCTCATGGGCACTGCTGAGGCACCCTTGAGCAAGATACCAAACCCTAACTGCTCCAGGTGTCGCTATGTGGCTGCCACCATTCTTCACATTCTGTGTTATGGAGCTGTTAGACCGCCTCTCTTAATACAGGTGTGTACCTCGTTAATACAGGTGTTGTACCTCGTTAATACAGGTGTGTACCTCGTAATACAGGTGGTGGGTTACTGTTCAATACAGGTGTGACCTCATTAATACAGGTGTGTATCTCGTAATTACAGGTGTGTGCCTAGTTATACAGTGTGGTATCTCGTTATAACAGGTGTGTGACCTAGTTAATACAGGTGTGTACCTCGTTAATACAGGTGTTGTACCTCGTTAATCACAGGTGTGTGTACCATCATTAATACAGGTGTGTATTTCTAGTTTAATACAGGTGGGTGGCCTAGTTAATACAGGTGTGTGCCTCGTTAATACAGGTGTGTACCTCATTTAATAACAGGTGTGTACTCGTTAATACAGGTTGTGTGCCTAGTTAATAAAGGTTGGTTGTACTTGTTACTAAAGGTCGGTGTAACTAGTTAATAAAGGTGTTCAATCGTATATCTAATCAGAGTGTTGCTGTCTAGTTTAGATTCTCCAATGAAGTAATCTTTAGAAGAGGGGAGGATAAAGAAAAGCGGATGAAGCCTATGACTTATATCCCCGAAAGAGAAGACGTGTTTTGCATTGGCTTCCACTTAGTACCAGTAAAGGAGATCATTCTATTTTACGGTAAACATATCCAAATACTTGAAATAAGGGAAATAAACAGCCAAATAAGATTACCAAACGGTGTGATACAGATCTTTACTAAATTTATGATACAATATGTAAGCTGCTCATCAACAAGTCATCATCAAGTTCACAAGCAAGCTGAGGAGATAAAATTGTTTGGTTAAAGTACTAAATGAACTTCTAAAGGTAAAATAACTTTAAGTACTGTAGCTTTAAGTGCTAATGGAGCAATTTAAATAGTTTAAAGTACTGAATACACACTTGAAACAGTCAATCAATCTTCTATGCATTCATCTGCTATGGAGAGACTGGTCAAGATATCCAGCTCTGTCCTGGACTGCCTCCCTAGACTCCATAGAGGAAGTTAGCAAAGCTACACGAATGTGTCTGTGGAGGCCTGAAGCAGCTCCTTCAACAACTTTCTTCAGCATGACTTTTTCCTATATATTTCTTATTTATGAGTTAGTTCTTGTCCGCTTTGTATATACGACAAGCTATGAAAGTCTGTCTCATCATATCTTATCTCCCTCTTGTCTGACACCATAGCTGGGACTCAGTTATTGACACAGTTTGGTGGGCATGCGCACATTTAAAAGCTTTAGAAGCATCACATGATCACATCAAGAGATGATGGGTGTGGATGTTGATATCTTTTTACAGTTTGCTTTAGGGCACACACACACACACACACACAAGTCAGCAGCATGTCTAGCTTTAAAACCAAACATGTCATCTGTGGAGCTTAAACTCACGATAAAGACAACAGAGAGCAGATATCTGTCAGAACTCAAGATCACGTTTGTAAGAAGGAGATCTACAGCTGTCAGACAGCAGCACGACTTCGTGACTTTCTTCTATAGATTTCTTACTCATGAGTTATTTCTTATACACACGAGCTGTTGTAACAAGTGAATTTCTTTGGTGTGCGATCATTAAAGTCTGTCTCATTCACCAGCTATTTAGCTTTGCACTCCTATAAAATTGTCAGACTCATAATGTACTTCGATCGAGCTGAACCGTAATTAGTATCATTGGAAACAACAGCGTCAAACGAGTAAAAAGGAAACTTTATACCTGCTTTAGCTACGGACTACTTATTAACTACTGTTTCCAAATTCCTGCTCCGTCCCTGCTTGCACTCGGTCACGTCAACATCCCGAGTCCAACTCTAACTAAGTTATCAAAGCTGACGGTGCTGCGGTGTTCTGAAAAGTCGGTACATAATTTGAAGATTCGACGGGACAGCGTGTCATGATGTAACCTCTCGGCTGTCGCTTCTTCTCCGAGCAAACACTTTGCGGCGCGTGACCTTAAAACTTCCATCAGGTGCTGGCCTGACCCATGTGGTTAGACAGTTGGTGAGGGTGACAGTAACTGGGACCTTCGCCATAACGACGTCCGCTCTGAGATACCTTCTGTCTTACCTCTACCCTCCTGACAGGCGCTCGCTTGTTCATCTCGTTTGGTGCTACAGACACATTTTGTCCATACAGAACACAAACTCTTTATTTGCAGACAAAAGTCCGCTTTCGTACATAAACAAAACATTATATTGACATTGCAGTGTTTGAAATAAATTGCATTATATATATGAAACAGATTTAATTTGTATCAGTGTTTTTACCTCGACACATAAAAAGCCTTGAAAAACAAAAACAAAAACACGACAGAGAGCAACAGCTACAAATTAATATTTGCGCAGCGTTTAAGAATGCAGCACATCTCCGAGCAGGTCAGGCTCAGCCAGATGCTCATGAATACAGTTGTAACTTAGAGACCTGCATTGGAAGTTATGTATGGTGAAGTTTTCGAAAGCTCAAGGTCACTTCCTGTTTACACGCTCTTGGTCACATACTCGCTGTCAAGGCGCTCGACTACCTCGCTCACGACCGCCCGGTTCTAGCTGCACGTTCGTTTGAATCATCATTTTTTAGTTTAGTTTACTCTCCTTAGATCGAGGTCCATTAATTAGAGAAGGTTATCACTTAATTAGGCAGGTAATACAATAATTTACCCTCATGTTTAAACTCATATTGCCTCCTTGAGTCCTTGAAGAACTGAACAGAGAATCTCAGTTCGGCTCAAGGTGGAAAAACAATGAACAGAAACTGAATTCTTCAACGGGTAAAACAAAGGAGAAGGATTCAAAGAGTCACTGTGAAGAACAGAAGGTACGGTTTTTATCACAGTGGGTATGCGTAGCATGAGAATAGGTAGGAAATAGATGCCTTTGTGGATGTGTAGTAATTAGAGCTGAACTTTTCCAAAGCCATAATTAGTCTCTGTCCGCTCTCACTTTGCTTTATCCTCCCTATCTTTCACTACGTTCAGCAGAAAAGGAAAAGAAAGAAAAAGACAAGCATGGCAACCAAAAATAACACATTTTCTTCTCATGATCATTAAAATAAGAACGTGGAGGAACAGCTGCTTACAACAAAATAAACACATTAACACCAATGCTCTGCAGCGTGCAATCACAGAGGCCCGAGGAGACAGCTGTCCGCCTTTAATTACTGTGACACCCGTCTTCTCTCTCAGCATTTGCACAACTTTCCCTTCTCCTTCTTCTTTGTTTTTATTTAGACCTCTGTGCATCTTTCTGTGCTGCTACAGAATTATTCAAACAAAAATGAAATGCTTATTAGGGTTTGTGTAGCGCAGGTCAGTTTGAAATAATGTCAGTAAGAGTTGAAACAGCTACTGTGGCCTGGCTCTGTTCCACGTTTGATCTGGTGTGTAAAATTTAGTGGCATGTCGTGGTGAGATGAGACACTACGGTGGCTTTCAAAGAGGTCACGGTCACAACCGCACGAGGCTACTGAGGTTCCTTTAGATACGTATATTTAGAAAGTTCTGTAAAACTACAGTTCGAAGCACGTCATCGGTGCTTGTTCTGCATTGTGTGGGTAATTCTAATGTAATAAATCACAATAATTAAATATGCTAATTATTATATATCACTGAAAACCATTTCTGTTAAAAGTTACACTCTGAGCCTTTAATTTCTACATAAACTGAGGTGTATAAAATGACAAGTTGAGGTTTCTGTAAGCGACATTTTCTTGGCTCGTGCTCAGTGATTTCCTGTCGTCAGGGTAACCGGCTCCCGGCTATAGTTTCATATTTAACTGACAAACGCAAAGAGCGGTATCGATCTTTTCATCAGACTCTCGGCGAGAAAGCAAAACACTCAGTTTCCTCCAGACGTCAAACTAAATTTGAAAACTGAAAGACTCTGTAAATAATTCAGCCTGAATGTTGTCCGTGTTTTAGTCCCCATCAGCGTCGCGGTCTTAAAAAGGGCCCCGTTTCCATCTTATCTTTACGACTGAAAAATGTCAGAGTGCGATCAGTTTATGAGGATTTTACTGTAGGATAGTGAACCCCCTCTTTAAAGAGCACTTTCTCTTTTATACACGGGTTGATTAACACTGGAAAGTTTCCTTGACGTCTGGAGAAAAGCTTTTTGTGCAGCGTATTGTTCCTCGTGAAAATTTGCAGCCAAACGTCGAACAGAGAGAATGACAAATGAGGAAGAGGCCTGTGTTTTACAGGAATGATGCTTAATTACATACAAAGCTGCCATTTAGAGTCCATTGTCCTGCCTGAATGTTGGCAGACCTCAGCACAATGTGTTGACTGCATCCTTCCTTTCTCTGTCTTGATTTGTTTTTCTTCCCCACATTTCGAGGGTTACACAGCATAACCATTCTGAACCCTTTATAATTTTCCCCCAGTAATCAGTCTGTTCTTTTTTCTCTCTCTCTCTCTCTCGTGGCGAAGCTTTAATCAAACATCTCATAGCTTCTACCAGCCAGAAATGTGTTATTCCGATAGAAACACAAAAAAGCATGCAATTACTCCCAGAGGACCTGTCCCTCCCCTCCGCTACAGCTGCAGAAAAGAGGGCACTATTCCAAACACATCCTCCTCCTCCTCTCTCTTCTCTTTCCTTTCTTCTGTGTGTTGGAAAATAACATCACCCAGCCCAAACAACCATAACCACAGAAGATGTAAAGGCGTGTTTTGTAATGTACATTATGCACTTAGTAGGTTACTGTTCTCATATGGAAACACGTTGTGATTAATAACGAGGGGTTATCCTAAAAAATTGCAGATATCACTTGAGGTTTATAACCTAAATATAAAGTCCCTTTATAGGCATATAATTAAGTTCAATGATGTGCCTTTCCTGAGGCCATTTTAAGGCAAAAAGGAAAATCATGCAACGTGTTCTGTTTGATGTTCTGCATCAACATAAACTGCTCTTTCCTAAAACATGTCCTCGTTACCTCCAACATCAAATACAGTGAGGGAAACACAACGGAGCTTCCAAGTGACTCAGACAGTGAAACAACAGAGAAGATGGAAAGCTCCGTGTAAAGGCAGTTCTTTCAAAACACATTAAATATGTTGGACAATAGTTGCTGAAAACATGTGAAAATACTTTGAACGGTATATCACTGAAATGTGGAGTTAGAGGTTCAAGTTTTCAGTTTTTTGTGGGCGGTCCTTAAAGGGTGGCTCGATGACACGCTGAGGCCACCCCGAGCAAAGAACCTGATTTTAACACCTAATTTCATAAACTTGTTGATATTTTTAATAATTCAAATTTGTCTGGATGGTTAATAACACTTTCTTCTTTGGTCTGACAAACTTTAAAACATATTTATTCTGACTTTATTAAACTTCTTATGTGCACAAAAATCAACAGCACACATCGCACAGAAGACAAACTGCCTACTGTTGGTTATTTTACTGGCACTATATGCTCTGTGTGACCTGTGCATGTAAGCCTCCGTAAATCTGTTTTACAATCACATGGCTGTACCTCAGACAGATTGTCTTTACTAACCAGGTACCCAGTAGAAGTCCATATTACCATATGTTGTCATAGCATGTTTAAAAAAGACTCTTCCTGAGGAACACAGCTTTCTTTTTGTTATTAAAAAATACAGACAGGTGTTTTTTTCCCCCTCCCAAAGCAACCATGTAAAAGCACTGACATTACAAAACCCATTTGTGGTTGTTATTTTGCTTGCTCCTCTCATGATGAAGACAAAAAAACCCTGCAGCATGAGTAACACTGTACGTGTATGAGTCAGAGCTATATTCTGTTGTGTTTTGTTTTTTGGTGTCAAATGTTATTAAAGTTCAGGTCTTTCTGGTATGTTGGCGGCAGTAGCTCAGTCCAGAGGGACCTGACTCGGGAACCAGAGGGTGGATCACAGTGTGAGGTGGACTGGTTTAGCTGGAAAGGTGCCAGTTTCACCTCATGGGCACTGCTGAGGCACCCTTGAGCAAGATACCAAACCCCTAACTGCTCCCAGGGTGTCGCTATGCGGCTGCCACCATCTCTTCATATTCTGTGTGTTATGGAGCTGTTAGACCGCCTCATTAATACAGGTGTGTACCTCGTTAATACAGGTGTGTACCTCGTTAATACAGGTGGGGTGGGTACCTCGTTAATACAGGTGTGTGCCTAGTTTGTGTGCAGCATGAAGAGGAAAATTTAATTATATAAAAACATGTTGTTCATTTTGGAAATGATTACATCGCTCTTTGTTCAATACATTTTGACTTTTGGACTTTACAATGCTGTGGAGTTACTGGAAATGTTTGGATCATCCGAGTCTGATATGGCTTCAAAATAAATGTGAAGTTCATGGACTGAGGAGCCAAATCTGTCCGTGGAAAAATATCTTTTTCAGCAGATATCTTAGTCACTGCAGTTTAGTGTTTATATGTGTGTATTTATTCAGTTTGGCAAACTCCACGATCTCCAAAAGCTTTGACGGGACTAGAAATCGCCTCCGTTGCTAGATCATTACTAAGGCTTGGGCTTTTCGGAGTTTACTGTTGTGACTGATTGTTTTCCAGGTATTAGTCAGGCCCTGTGTATCTCCATAGAAATGGAGATCAGAACAGAAACAGTGAGCAAAGAAATGTTTATTTATAAGGCAAATTGCCTCAAAACACAATTATCTTTTGATTATATATTTTATTTAACTTTGTAATTGTTGTATAATCGCAATATTACACTTGAGGGTGTGCTCTAACTTATTACACATTATAAAATTCTGTTGAGTTAGATTTTTATGCTGATTAAAACTAAAATTGACATGCTGATTCCAAAATAGCAGTCAGTTTTTCTGCACAGCTGACCCTCCAGATAAGCAAAATTCCATCTTTGTGTTTGATTTCCACAGGTATATATTTCCTTTGTTCCAGCTCATGTCTGCTCCTGATACTTCTCGTCGTAAATGCCTAAACAACCCTGACTCCTTTTGCTACATTTGTGGAAGTTTCACCATTCCAAGTCAGAGGAAAGCAAACATCAGTGCGTTTGACAAACAAGCATATTTAGCATATTTTAAAGTAAAACTCTGTGATCAAGACAACAAGCCATGGGCCCCTCACACAGTGTGCAAGCAGTGTGTGGAGAGTTTACGGATGTGGACCAAAGGAACACGTGAAAAGTTGGCATTTGGTATCCCCAAAAAGATCATTGCACAGACTGTTACTTTTGTTTAGTGAAAACAAGCACACGTCTGTTAAGTACAGTATTTTTCATATTTTTTAAGAAAACGGGGATCTATAGTTCAGAAACTTGACGTGATAGAGAAAAACTGAGATCCGTTTTGGATTCCTCACCCAAAAATTAGTTTAACAACAGCTGTCAGACCGAACTCAACAAAAACTGTGTTCCCCAGTGTTATTGGCACTTGGCACTGACGCTAACTGCGTCACTGTTGTGCCAATAATGACATTAAAGCACACCCTCTCGTGTAATATTGCTTAATTAATCAGTCCCTCCAGTTTTTCGCGATTTTGCGATCGCGTGGGTTACCGCGTAATTAGCAATATGCCGCATATTTTCGCCAGGCCGCATATTTCCTACTATGTCGCACAATTATTGCAAAATAACCAAACATGCCACCCCTTCCCCATGACACATATGTGTTTTCCACCATAGATCAAATAAACCATTTTCACACACCGCCGTGGGAACGTTAGTTAGTGATGGCGACTACTAACAATTCCCACCTGCCATATGTATCGGCCAATGACGAAAACTTTTTTGTAGCCCGTGTAACAAAGTCCTCGACCTCGTACAGATTATATCATTGATCGTTGGAGTCACTTGTGCATTGTGCATGGGTGACTGCCAACCATTTTGATTCTTCTGGTTAATTATCTCGCCTCACTCAGTACTGGGGTAAATGCGTTTTTACACTCTAATGTTAAGATCCTTACAGAAAATAAAAAGGAAACAGTGTTTCTCAATCTGTCTGCCTTGTTTTTGTCTTATTAAGCCTGTTTAGACTTTTTGATGCGGTTTGTAAGTAAAGAAAACAACAAAAAAGGGCCGCAGAATTCAAAATCTGTCATTTTGATCGAAAAAATCACACACAAAAAAAAAAAAGAATTCCTGGTGGGACTGATTAATGCATGACCGCTTTGGGCTCCCGTACAAATGGACGTAAATGTGGCGTTTGAGGTCTGACAAACCTCAGTAACACAGGCTACTCATCACAAAAACGAAGCTATGTTGTTATTAATTGTCTATGCGTCACAGTCACATACATCTGCTATAAGCAGTGTTTAAATTAATTATTATTAATAATAAACTATGACTCAGTGAGCGCAGGTTTTACGGTTTCCTCCGCCTGTCGCTTTAAAGCTGCGCGCTGTTCGTAGTTTACGTGATGTCTGTGAACGCACCGCCGGCGGCAGATTTGATTGGCCGGTGCCTCGCGCAGAGAAACATGGGAGACGAGCTGGGAGACGAGTGGTGGACGCACGAGGCTAACTCAGGTATCTGCTTTAAACTCACCTGTCTGTAATCCACGGCGTTCTTCATCTATCAGACTTGTAGTCCGGAAGTTGTTTGTAGTTTATCCTCTTACGTCACTCTTAAAAACCGTTAGCTTGTAGCTCGTTAGCGCCGGTTAGCAGCTAACGGTGGCTACACTCCGTTAGCTTTACCATGTTGCCATGGCGACACGTGTACAGCACGAGGACGTACCTGTGTGTGTGTGTGTGTGTGTGTGTGTGTGTGTGTGTGTGTGTGTGTGTGTGTTACCTGTGGTTTATTATCGGGAAAGTTAGCACGAGTTTGGAGGAGCGGGAGGTGTGTAAACGTGTGTGTGTGTGTGTGTGTGTGTGTGTGTGTGTGTGTGTGTGTGTGAGAGAGAGAGAGAGAGAGAGAGTGTGTCAGTGTGTGTGTGTGTGTGAGAGAGAGAGAGAGAGAGAGAGAGAGAGAGAGAGAGAGAGAGTGTGTGTGTGTGTGTGTGAGAGAGAGAGTGTGTGTCAGTGTGTGTGTGAGAGAGAGAGTGTGTGTGTGTGTGTGTGAGAGAGAGAGAGAGAGTGTAAGAGAGAGAGAGAGAGAGAGGGTGTGTGTGTGAGAGAGAGTGTGTCAGTGTGTGTGTGAGAGAGTGTGTGTGTGTGTGTAAGAAAGAAAGAGAGAGAGAGAGAGAGAGTGTGTGTCAGTGTGTGTGTGTGAGAGAGAGAGTGTAAGAGAGAGTGAGTGTGTGTGTGTAAGAAAGAAAGAAAGAAAGAAAGAAAGAAAGAAAGAGAGAGAGTGTATGTGTGAGAGAGAGAGAGTGTAAGAGAAAGCGAGAGAGAGTGTGTGTGTGTGTGAGAGAGAGAAAGAGAGAGAGTGTAAGAGAGAGTGAGTGTGTGTGAAAGAAAGAAAGAGAGAGAGTGTAAGAGAAAGCGAGAGAGTGTGTGTGTGTGTGTGTGTGTGTAAGAGAAAGAGTGTATGTGTGAGAGAGAGTGTGTCAGTGTGTGTGTGAGTGTGTGTGTATCATGTCTCATTGCAATTTCTTTCTATTTTATTTCATTTATACCTTTGCAGTTATTATTTATATTATGGTCACTACTCTTTAATAATTATTATTTGTATCATGGTCACTTTCTTTATTTCTCACACTATGGTCACTTTACATTACAACACTCTTTTTATAAATCATGCCACTTTTATCCTCAGTACTTGTCTGTTTTGAAGGTTGATTGTTTTACGTGTTTATTGTAGGTTATAGATATTTCTGTTTATTTATTGTTTTTTTCTACTTCTGTAGTGTAGCTTCACTTTCCTCTGCTGCTGTAACAAGAACATTTCCCCGTAGTGATGATGAATAAAGTAAAACTAATCTAACTGTACGTCACATGTAGCTCTCTTCTCTACACATGTAATACACACACACACACACACACACACACACACACACACTTCATCATGCACTCTGCAGGCCAACAGGGGGCAGTCATGTCCTTAAAGGTTTGAGTTTGCAGAGCAGAGGAAGATGAAGTTTATTTTCAGGGTATTTAAATTAAACTTTTTTATATTATATTCACCTTATATAGACACATTCCTCCCTCTCTTTCTCTTATTATTACTCGCATACACATTGTTATGGAGTTTTCTATCCTTAGGTTACACAAGGTCACGTGTGGGCCTTGAGGGAGGGATAGATAGATTATGCAGAAGAGTAAAGTCACACATGCTGATTAATAGAATGAGCTTAGCTCATATTATTTCATATTATATCACAGTCTGTACGTTTTATTTTATTTTTCCTCCTGTGTTCTTCAACCAAACTGCACTGTGGAACATTTGACTACACCGTACAACTTCTCCTGTTTGTTTGTTCACTCCTGCAGATTTATTTCTTTTTCTTATGAAGCATCTGTCGTTTGTGTAAAGATGTGTAAAACATATTGCCGCCTGGTATAGACACTTTAGCTGCAGCTGAAGCAGCTGTTTTTGTTATATATGAATCATATAAGCATCCATACCGAGCTCCATGCAGTGCATCTTGCTGGTCACCTTTACCCCGAT
>NC_040028.1:20091433-20103526 GCF_000972845.2 Larimichthys crocea | reverse complement strand
GAGAGTGTGTGTGTGTGTGTGTGTGTGTGTGAGAGAGAGAGAGAGAGAGAGTGTGTGTGTGTGTGTGTGTGTGTGTGTGTGTGTGTGTATCATGTCTCATTGCAATTTCTTTCTATTTTATTTCATTTATACCTTTGCAGTTATTATTTGTATTATGGCCACTTACTTTTGTAATATTTATATTATGGTCACTACTCTTTAATAATTAGTCACTTAATAATGGTCACTTTACATTACAACACTCTTTTTATAAATCATGCCACTTTTATCCTCAGTACTCGTCTGTTTGAAGGTTGATTGTTTTACATGTTTATTCTAGGTCAGAGATATTTCTGTCTCTGTTTATTGTGTTTTTGCTTTTTTCTAACTCTGTAGTGTGTGCTACACTTTCCTCTGCTGCTGTAACAAGTACATTTCCCTGTGGTGATGATGAATAAAGTAAATCTAATCTAACTGTACGTCACATGTAGCTCTCCTCTTCTCTACACATGTAATACACACACACACACACACACACACTTCATCATGCACTCTGCAGGCCAACAGGGGGCAGTCATGTCCTTAAAGGTTTGAGTTTGCAGAGCAGAGGAAGATAAAGTTTATTTTCAGGGTATTTAAATTAAACTTTTTATTATATTCACCTTATATAGACACATTCCTCTCTCTCTTTCTCTTATTATTACTCGCATACACAGTTATGGAGTTTTCTATCCACAAGGTCACGTGTGGGCCTTGTGGATAGATAGATTATGCAGACGAGTAAAGTCACACATGCTGATTAATAGAATGAGCTTTTCTCATATTATTTCATATTATATCACAGTCTGTATGTTTTATTTTATTTTTCCTCCTGTGTTCTTCAACCAAACTGCACTGTGACTACACCGTACAACTTCTCCTGTTTGTTTGTTCACTCCTGCAGATTTATTTATTTTTCTTTTACATTACATTACATTACATTGCATTGCATTTAGCAGACGCTTTTATCCAAAGCGACTTACAGAGGAGGACATAAGCTGAGAAAGGTGTAAAGGAGCACAGAATAGTTCTAATTCTTATGAAGCATCTGTCGTTTGTGTAAAGATGTGTAAAACATATTGCCGCCTAGTATAGACACTTTAGCTGCAGCTGAAGCAGCTGTTTTTGTAATATATGAATCATATAAGCATCCATACTGAGCTCCATGCAGTGCATCTTGCTGGTCACCTTTACCCAGATTGACAGCTCAGCTTACTGTATCGCAGAAAAGGAGAGTTGAAGTCTGACAGAACATCATCTGACTCTGAAGTCTGACAGATTGATGAGAGGCAGCGTGACTCTCAGGGTGACGGACTAATGACAAAGACCTTACAGCCTGTCATCGAATGCCTCATCTGGTTTCCACCTTGGCAACCGGTGATGTCAGTGTGGTTAATGTTCCTCCGCGTTTGTCATCACATACCTGCTACGTCAGCTCACCGCCAGCCTCTCCGACCACAGGAAGCCTCGCGCCGTCCCTAAATACTCGGCTGCTTTCCCATTTAGACGACCCAACTCATCACGACCGTGGCAGCCGCGCAGACTTTATGAAGCCTCTTTAACAGCCAAGCGGTGCCATTTATTTCTGCCACATTATGTAACCACATATCTTGTAGTGTTTTAAAAAATATATCTTGTCGCTTGTCGTGTTGACTTAAAACCACAAACGCTGCGATTAAGATATTATGGTCGCTGCTCGTCTCCGGTTTATTTAAAGGAACTGGCTGACCTAAATACAGATAATAGCCCGGTCAGTTTATTACAGGATGAATGTTGACCAGAGTGCTTCAGAGAGACATGAGATGCACATAATTAATTGGATGCAATTGCAAAATTCTGGGAACTTTCAAAGTTGGAAACTTTCCATGGGAATTAACTGGAACTGTGAACTTGGTGAAAATATATTTTAGCATCATCTTGACTAAAACAACCAGATTTCCTGCAGGTCCACTTGAATATCTGCTCTTCCTCAGTCACATGCACATAGCACACTGCTTACTGCAGTGCTGCTGAGGCCACGCCCCCTACCTGCACAGGTGATTTCTGTACCTGGACCACACTTTAGAGCCCAGAGCACACAGAGACTGTTGAAGACACACATGTGAGTCTGTGGACTACATAATATTATTCAATAAAATAATTCAAATTTTCCAAGTTACCTCCAGTTTACATGTAATTCACATAAATTTACATAATTCCCAAAGTTTCTGGCAACTTACTGAAAACTTTCCGCCTCTTTGCAACCCTACTCGTGTGTGAGTGTCATTTTTGGAAGTTCAGCACATATTTTTATCTCAGATAAGTTCTCCTCATTAGTCAGTGATGCAAACTCATGTTTCAAATTTGTAACACCTTTTTTTATTTTTCCATTATATTTGGCAGCAGCGCCGCTCCTACCTTTTTTTAATAGTGCAGATAGGTCTGTTTCCTCTGCACGCTTCACGAGGCACTTTGAGTAATTAAAGCTTCTTTTTTCAAACGATAAATGACGTGTGACATTCAGAGTGTTGACCAGTTTGCAGAAAGAAAACAGGAAATGTATCATTTATCTATAATTAGGAAGATTAGCTGCTGAATTATTTGCCTGCTGTACGGCAACGTTAAGACTGATAACTTTTATAATTTGTTTATAATTAATCAGAATAGCAAAGTCCGTCCTGAAGAGCTCCACCAGCACCGCGTGCTCCAACTTTTATTGTGTTAGAAAAGCATGAGCTGAGTTTTCCACTGCTTATTTAAGGAGGCTTCACACTTCCCCACACACACACACACACGCCGAGTTGTTCAGATAGTGCGAGAAACTTTTTCTATCTCAATAATTCTTTAGTTTTTTTTTTTTTATCACATCACAAAAGATTTGGCAACATCACAGATAAGAATCCACCAATATATTTATTTGCAGGTGCTCGACGTGTTGCGTGGAGTCGGCCTCGGCCTTTTTCTGATTCCATCTGTTTTGCATTTAAATTGGCGAGCGACCTGTTTTGTGTGACCTGTGTTGTGCCAACCACATCTTTCAAAGTATTCAAGGTGAATGAATTAAAAACAACACAACACTTTTTTAATGAACAGAAACATTCATGAAACAGAAAATCAATACAAAGCACATCACACATTTGGGGGTTGGGGATGACGTCTAACTTCAGATCACACATGTCAGATGTTAAGATAAAGCAGCGGGCCCCAACCACCGGGCCGTGGACTGGTGCTGGTTCCATGGGTCATTTGCTTCCGGGCCCGCACAGAAAGAATGAGTAAAGAAATACTTTTATTGATTATCAGAGATGTTTTATTTTGAAAAATGACCAGAAGTCCCCCCCAAAATTAAGCCCAAATGCAAAAATTAGTAAAAAAACAAACAAACGTCTTTGGAGAACTTGTTTGTAAAGAGTAAAAGGCCCAATGAGGAGACAGAACAAGAAGATCCATCGGCAGAGTTCAGCCATCATCATCCCTCAATTTGACCGGCTCGTGGCAGAAAACAAGCTCAGGGCTCCCACTAGTTCAGCGTAATGGTGAGTTGTATTTTTTATGCACTTTATATTAGTTTCTATGCCGGTCGTATCATTTTATCCCCCACACCTTGAAGGCCAGTTCGTGAACAGATCGTCTTACTCTAAGTCGATGCCGCAAAAAGGTTGGGGACCGCTGCAGTAAAGGGTTGTTAAAGTCAGTAAGTCTGTGATAGACTAACTACGAGCACGCTGTACAGAAATATCACAAAGCATTTATTTAATGATTGCTACAAAATACAACAAACTGTTTTCTCGTCAGATGAAGCGCAGCGCTTTCGTTGTCTAGTCCGTAATGTACGCTCACCTAATCACAAAGTCCACTTACTGTAATGTTTGAGGAATGTGAAGCTGAAGAGGTAGCAGGGGAAATAGTGATGCTACTTGTAATCTTGCCAACGCCTTTGACGTGACAGCCATTGGCGAGCACTTGAGTCCTTTGTTCATGTCGGAGGTAGTACGGTCCGACAGGCTGTGGGGTACCGTGGGTCATACCATTAAGAGGCTGGATGTACGGGCTCCCCAGATGGATGTGGATCTTGTTATCCTCTGTGGTGATAATACTGGGGCTCGTGTCGCCACTGCTGTTGGACTTCCAGCTGTTCTGCCGCTCCGGCGTCTTGCAGAAAACGGCCTGACCGGTGACCTCCGACGGCTCCGGAGAACACGTCCTGACCGTTACAATCTGAATGGGGGAGCTGTTGTGGTCGGGCGTCACGGAGCGCGATGAATTGGTACTCAATACGCGAGGGACCGCCGTCCCGTTAAGTGGGGAGATGGTGCGGTCGGGGCTCGAAGGGGGTGTTTTAGTGTTGACTGCAGATGGAGTGGAGTTCTGGATGATGGTTATTCTCTGTTTGGGCGAGGCGCCGCTCGTCGGAATGACAGCCGTGCTGGTGTAGGATGAAGCCGAGTCTCCAGTGGGGCTGCTAATCTCGAGCGTGGCCGTGTTGAGTATATGGTGTGGTGTCACCTTGATGTGCAGGGGCTGCCCCGGTGTGTGCGTTAGCATCATCACCTCTCCGTTAACCGTTTGATGCATGTCTATGCTGTTGGGCGAATGGCTGCTGTACTGGCTGATGTTGTTATTTGCACTGTTCAAGCTGTTAAGGTTGTTTACGAGGGAGCTACTCCTGTTCATGACCTCCGCGTTGTGGTTTGGGTCTTCATCCTCGTATTCTTTGTCCAGTTTCTCAGCGTGCATGCTGTAGTCAGGAGGCAGGCTACCTTTCTCCTCAGTCTGGACCTCCTTGCTGGTCTGATGAAGGTCTGAAAAGTGTCTACTCGCTCCAGGCGTGAGGTTTTTTATCCGTCTGTACCTGTCCAGCTCACTGTTGAGTTCCTTCATCTCTCTGGCCAGCTCTCTGTTCCTGGCTTCCTGCTGGATCAGTTTCCTCTGCAGAGTGGAGTGATCCGTCTGAACTCTGCAGATGGACTCCTCGGTTCCCATCAGCTTCTGGAGTTTCTCCTTCAAGGTTTCTACCTCTCTGCCGAGCAGCCTGGACTTGACCTGCTCCTTCTGAAGACGGCAGAGGAGAAGGTGCTCCTGGTTGACCTCCTGCTTCTCCGCCTGGTCGTACCTGGAAAGCTCCCTCTTTGCCATCTCGAGTTCCTCCGTCAGAGCCTGCGACCTCCTCTGTTCATCTCTGAACCTCTTTTGCAGAGACTCAAACTCCTCTTCTACCTTCATCAGCTCTCCCTCCACCATCTCCTTGTCCTGTAGTCTCTTCCGCAGCCTGTCCAGCTCCTGAGCCAACTCTTTGACTTTGTTGTCTTCTGTTTGGCACTGATGGTTTGGGTTGTTCGGGTTGATCGAGCTGTGTCCGTACTTCTCCCCCTTTTCTTTCCTGTTTTCCAAGACCTGTAACCTTCTCTTCATTGTGGTGATTTTACTCTGTAGCTCTCTGTTCCTCTCCTCCTCTGTTTGCAGTCTGTCTTGGAGCTCATCTTTTTCCTTCGCTATGACCTTAATCCTTTCCTCTAAATCTGCCTTAGACCTCAGTGTCTGCTGCTTCTCATCCCCTCGTCTTTCTGTCATCGGTGCCAAATTGCTCTGCTCACTTCTCCTGCCCTCCTTCCTGTTGAGTTTTTCCTCAGCCTGCCGGAGCCTCTCGGCCATGGTCTTTCTGTCCTCCACCAAAGCTACAGTCAGTGACCTGAGCTTGGCGAGGTCCTGTCTAATCACCGCTTCGCTCTTCTCCAGCTGGCCTTCAATGGCCTCTAGCTCTCTCACCCTAACTTTCAGAGTGTCAAGCTCAGCAGACAGCATCCTGCTAACCTCTCTCTCTCGCTCCAAGCTGCCTTTCAGAATACCGCAGTCCTGCTTGCTCTTACCTAAAGCCTCCTCTATCCTGTCCAGCTCACTGATCCTGCCATTGAGTTTATCCACCTCGACTCTCAAGCTGCGGCAGTGGCTGGTCTCCCTCGCTAGTCTGCGGTCAAGGTCTCGACACTGGTCCCACATGCGTAGCAGCTCCTCGTCCTTTCCCTCCATTTCCACAACCCTCCTCCTCAGCATCTCCACCTCCGACAGCAGGCTCGGCGGAGCCGTCATCATGCCTCGATTGAAGACGGAAACTTGTTTACAGTGCTCAACCTCAAGCGTTGTCGTCTTTGCAGCGCCGGCCTCCCGCTCGATGTGGTCGGTGATGGCGGTCAGCTCTCGGACGCGACGCCTCTGCTCCTCCAGCAGCTCGCTCAGACGCTGTTGCTCCGTCACGACCAGCAGCGCGAAAGCCTTCAGCTGGGTCAGCTCGTCCTTCAGAGCCGATACTTCTGTTTGGCTTTTCTTCTCCTTTATCTCCTGGTACTCTCTCTCCTTCACAGTCAGGAGCTTGAGTCTGCAGAGAGAAAAATACATGACGCCGATGTCAAACAGGATGTTGTATAAATGATTATTATTTCAGTCTTCAAGGCCACTTCTTTATGTTTACACTCAACCTCTTGGCCACAACTTTTAAACACCAATGACAGTTGTGTATTTCCAGTGAAAACATTCGAACATGAATCACAATTTCCTGCCTACGCACACTTCTGCAGAAGTTACTTTCTTTTCTCTTTTGTACATCGATCTCTGTGTGTGTCTAATTTGTGTATCTACCTGTAAACCCTCAGACGTGTAGATATGTCCATGTATTACCATGTTGTTTTACATTTGTCTCCAGGCAGTCGTGTAGGATGCTTTGACTATCACAACAGATGGTCCCTTGGCGGGGAGTGTTTGTTAATTAAGAAGTTCCTCTACCCTTGAGTACCCTCAAACGCTGCACACCCAATCACCCTCCTCCTGTGCACATCCAATGCTGTACCCCCCGTTTCCAGCTCGGAGAGGCAGGAATTCCCCCGGTTCCATAAGTAATTACAGACGGGGCTACATTTAACAAGTGCTGTCACTCCTCACACCCCCCCAACATGCATACCAGCAATTAGGACCAGGCGATACGCGGCTTATAAATAATATCTTGATATTTTTAGGCTATGCCACGACATGAGTCAGCCATAAAGAAGTGTGTGTAGATAAGCTCAGGTTGCAGTGTCATGGTTACTGGAAGGCCGTGTGTCTTTTTTTTTGTTTGTTTGCTGCCACAAAAAGAAAAGTTAAAAAGTCCCCGTTGATGTTACGTTAACGTTACTATTCATAGCAGAGTTGAAGCTCGCTACGGCAATGAAATGAAAGATCCCCAAAATAAGTTTAAGAGCTGGAGAAACAAACTAGATCAGATTATTGATCCTGTTTTCTCTAAAACACGATAAGTGCTCACATGAACCAACCAAAACACAACAAAATACTTTTTAATTTATTTTGTATGGCAGTAAACGCAACACACCTTTCAATCATTATTATAATGCCACCTGAACTTACCTACACACTAAAGTCATGAAACTACCCCTCGGTGGTGACCGGCAGCAACAGGGAAAACTTACATTATGTCAATATGGTCATTTGCTGCATTGCACATTGACTGATATTCAAATATATTGAATATATCAGGTGTTTTCCAGTCAAAGCAATGCATTTAATACAGTGTGCAAACACACTTAAAAGTAGATTTTTTTACTGCGTGTGTGTGGACGCTTAGATTTCTAGTCTTGCATACAGGAGAGTGCCAACATTTAGTCTTACACATCATGTTCATTTCAGTGCACACATGCTCCCTTAGTGTTCTTTTTTTGTTTGTTTTTAAGTAGCATGTGAAGATTTTCTACATTTACAGCAAGTGTGCACCTTCTGCAATCAAGCTGCACAACAAAGATCTAATGTTCCAGTGTGAAAGTTTCCATGTGATACTTTAAATACATGACTTAGAAACCTTTCCGAGTGCACGCTCTTGTAATTTGATGTCTACTCTGTGTTGTACAGCGTCCTATCTGTCGGGACCCGTGCAGAACTTTGCCCGTAACCTCATCTTGCAGTTAAAACACACACACTCTTTTTTTTTAAAGTGACACACATTTCTAAAATGCACATTAATATCTCTCTGCTGTTCCTACCTGTGCAGGCCGGCCTCCTGTCCTTTTTTTATTTATTTATTTATTTCTGTTTAGGAATCCTCAGAGAATAAATCGCCTCCACTCTTTTCACCTCTCCCTTTTCCCGGAGATCCCAGTGATGTGGACATTCCATCCGGAAAACCAAACATTATGAGAAGTGCTCCGCACACTGAGTCTCTCGCTCGCAGTCAGTGGCGCCCATTACATCATCACCAAGTCCTTATATGGGACTGTACAGGCTCTACTGCTGTGAGTGTGTATATGTGTGTGTGTGTGTGTGTGTGTGTTTTTACTGGAGTTCAGCCCATTCAAGATGAGGTCATTGTGTAGCCATGCCAAAGAGGCTAATGGGAAGGACAGAGTGTGTGTGTGTGTGTGTGTGTGTGTGTGCAAAGAAAGCTTCAATCACAATTCAAACTAGAAAGACTAACACGCTGCAGGATTAGCCTGAGCAAACATGTTAACTATGCAACATAAGTGCCCGGGCCCAAGTTACAAACTGTAGGTCATCTGAAAGCGTGTGTGTGTGTGTGTGTGTGTTGTGTTCCCATATGTTTTAAGAAGAGAGACATGTTTTGTGAGTTGTAGCCGCTCTGCCTGGGGCCTGATAACCTGACTGAGAGATGACATCACCAGTTCATCGGGCCCTCAATTACATCCACATGTGTCTCTCTCTCTCTCTCCCCTTCTCTATCTTTTTATTCCTCACTTCTGGTTTCGAGGTATGAATTGCATTTATTTTTGTGTGTGTGTGTGTCAAATCTTATGTCCTCTCCAGCGGAGCAGGCGGTGGATGACAGATTACGCTCTAATTATTCCCACCGCAAGTCCCGTCACAAAACTTCCCTAATGGAAAAATAAATGCTAGATGATAGCGCTAACGGTGCTGCAGGAGGAAAAACACAAAAACAAACATATAGGTCTTGTGCATGTGACGCGTGTTCCCCCTCCGGGAGCACTTTACCAGCGCTGTGGCTCTTAGTTACAGGTTTCACCGGGGAAATGTACCTCTGCTGGTATTTCTTTCTGTCAAGCAAATGCATCTAGTCCCTAATTAAAGGAGAACTATTTCCCCGTGTGTCATGTTGTCACCACGCAAGTATTTACAGCCTCAAAAGATGCATTTAAACATTGCTCTTTTTTTTGACATTCATGTTCTCATTTTGCACAGATGCAGATTATCTTTTAAAGAGCTTGCGCAACAGCACGGAACATTTGTGCAGCAGAGAAGTCGGAGCGTATTTACGCTGGTGTGATTAAACGAGCACACACAGTTTATAAATGTGCAAACAAAATGTCTCTGTGTATATTGAAAGTTTCTCTCGGCTCCAGATTTAGCAGCAACACGTTTTTTTAAAGGACAAGACGAGTTTTTAAAACCTTTTCAGGTATGAAGTAACTTTTAAGTTTAAGCCAACAGTCTGACATGTGAATTCCTCTCATCAGAGATTACACGGCCTCGTTAATTACTGACCACGCCTGTTACGTAAGTTCATGATGTAATGTATGTGCATGCTGCGCCTTGTTGGGATTCTCTTTCAACCCCCCCCTAGACCAACCAGCAGGATAAAGCCGGGCTGGGAAAGTTCTTGCCCAGCCCTTGCCCTTGAGCAAGGCCCTTAACCCCCAACCTCTGTGCTTTTACTGGGCACCTTCCAGGTGGAAATGTGTAGCTGTGATTTGGAGGTCATCGGTTTGGCAGATTTATCAGCACTGACGGTGTCAGAGAAATTTTCTCTGATGCCTGTGCAGCCTCCACCAGCACATGTAGACATGAGGTAGACACATTTAGGGTGAGTCTTGTTTAAAAACAAAAACGTCTTAAGCTGATTTTAGATTTTCGCATCTAGCTCAAGCCAGTTAACTTTGTTGGCTAATTAGTCGTTCTACTTTTAAACTAGTTCAGCTCAAACACATCTTAGCAGCCAACCTCTTACCCTTTGGGTCGAATGTTTAGCTATTCCTCCACCTCAGTTAGTGATAATGTTAAAATACTGGCAGGCACAGCGACTACCGTGAAGAACACGGGCCGGGCAGAGGTGCACCGCTTGTGTTTTTTGTTTTTTTGTTTACTTCAGCTAAACTTTGCAGGTGAGCCACATTTCTACGACGCTGCTGTCGGCTATAAACGCCTCATTAACTTAAGTAGGCTATTTTGTTCATGCTGGAAAAGAGACACTTTAAATCCTGTCCAAACCTTCCTGCCACAGCAGATCAGCAGCGACACCCAAAACTCACAAAATAATGTAGAAAACCTGTGATACGGGTAATTAGAATAATAATAGTGATTGAAAACACACAGCCAACCCTTCTATATACTGAGTAAGACCTTTCTTTTTTCATGCTAAGCACTAGGAAATTGGTCTTATTGTGCTTTGACCCTAAAGACTGCCTGTCAGGAAAGGTCTCAGTAAGTTGAGATATTTCTCCGGTTGTGGAATGTGAGAGAGAAATCCTCCTCAGTCTTTGCAATTCCCATCAGACAGACCAACTCCCAAACCAGAGTTCATGAGGTCCTGATTCTCTTATTGGATGGGCTGGCATTGCATCGCCTGTTCTCAATTACAAGCACGATCCGATCCCTCAAAGGCATTTCCAAGAAAACCCTCAAACACTGCCGATATGTAATATGTCCCTTTTTATATATATATATATCAGAGGAGCAACTCGTCGTTGTCATAGCTCCCATTTTCTTCCAGGGCTGTAATTTAGAGATATTGAGTTTTTTTTTTTTAAGCTGCTGCCTTTGACAAATCCTGTAGCTGTGCTAAGCAGTGCTGTATAGGGTCATAGAAAAGGCACAATGAAGAAAAGCAGAAAGAAAAGCAGCTGTTCAGGCCGTCTGTCCGGCCTCTCTTCTCCATTTATCAGCACATTTAATGAAATTGAAGGATATGGTTGGTGTACCTAATAAATGGGTCCAACAGCTTGCAATCAGAGTGGCGGTTCTGCTCTGAAGTGATGCACCGCTATGGGTAACTGCACATCTTCCTCTGACGCATTACTGGCTGTAGCTGGCAGATGGTGGATGGGAGTGTGAGGGATGGACAGAACAGCTGTGGGTTTCCGCCGCGGCACCGCCAAGTTTACTTTGTCCTTTTTCCTTTTGAACAAACTCGAAATGTTTCCTCCGCCATGTTTAACCAAGCCGGAGAGGGACTGCTTGTTAGCCAATAGCCTATCAACCGGAGATGTTCCCATACCATTTTTTCCCCCTTCCTGAAGCCGTTTCCGATACCTGAACTTTGCGTGCTGATACCGAGCACCAATCCAACCTTTTATTTTATTATCTAGTTTGACAGTCTGTCTAGTTGCTGACATTTAGCTCGCTCAGGCCGTGTCCATGTCTGGCAGCACACATGACCCAATTTGCTTTGCCTCTGATTGACTATTACTCATTTCCTTTGTTGGGTTGGGTTGGTTAGATTGCTAAGAATATCAGGGTAAGCCAGTCCGAGTAGGGCGGGTCATGACTTCACTGTCCTGGGGAAAAACAAGGCGAATGGACTTCAGGACTAATCAAATGAATAGTGTCGGATCTGTACACACACCCAGCGATACTTAGTTCCACGTTTTGGGGAATAATGGAGGCTTTCGAACAAAGCTAATGTAACAAAGCTCTCTCTCTGTCTCTCTGCTCAGGGTGGCCTCAGCGTGTCATCGAGCCACCCTTTAAGGACCGCCCACAAAAATCCTGAAAACTGGTGAAAAACTGTTTGAACTCCACATTTCAGAAATGTATCATTCAAAGTCTTTTCACGTGTTTTCAGCAACTATTGTCCAACATATTTAATGTATTTAACTGCCTTGACACAGACTTTAAAGTTATTTTACTGACTTGTGTTTTTACATGTTATAGGTAACCAGTGGTCGTAATTACATTATATGTCATGGTATTAATCAACAGTTCTGAAGTACAGTCGTCCTTCACTATAACGTGGTTCACCTTCGCGGTCTCGCTGTTTTGCGGACTTTTTTTGTGTGTAATTTTGCTTTTTTTACAGCGTACTGTACAGTATAAACGCGCACTGTGTTCTGCGTCCTGATTGGCTAAGGGAGTACTGTACAAAAT
>NC_040028.1:20020606-20091423 GCF_000972845.2 Larimichthys crocea | reverse complement strand
AATTTGCTTTGCCTCTGATTGACTATTACTCATTTCCTTTGTTGGGTTGGGTTGGTTAGATTGCTAAGAATATCAGGGTAAGCCAGTCCGAGTAGGGCGGGTCATGACTTCACTGTCCTGGGGAAAAACAAGGCGAATGGACTTCAGGACTAATCAAATGCATAGTGTCGGATCTGTACACACACCCAGCGATACTCAATTCCACGTTTTGGGGAATAATGGAGGCTTTCGAACAAAGCTAATGTAACGAAGCTCTCTCTCTGTCTCTCTGCTCAGGGTGGCCTCAGCGTGTCATCGAGCCGCCCTTTAAGGACCGCCCACAAAAATCCTGAAAACAGTTTGAACCTCTAACTCCACATTTCAGTGATACATCGTTCAAAGTCTTTTCACGTGTTTTCAGCAACTATTGTCCAACATATTTAATGTACTTGAAAGAAATCTCAGAACTGCCTTGACACAGACTTTAAAGTTATTTTACTGACCATATTGTGAACTTAACATTATGACTTGTGTTTTTACAGGTTATAGATAACCAGTGGTCGTAATTACATTATATGTCATGGTATTAATCAACAGTTCTGAAGTACAGTTGTCCCTCACTATAATGCGGTTCACCTTCGTGGTCTCGCTGTTTCGCGGATTTTTGTGTGTGTAATTTTGCATGCTTTTTTACAGCGTACTGTACAGTATGAGCGCGCATTGTGTTCTGCGTCCTGATTGGCTAAGGGAGAACTGTACAAAATGTGTTCGGCTCGCCAGATTTACATAAATGTTCAATCGCTAGCAGTGTGACTCTGACGTGCTGTATGTTTGCAGTCAGAGGAACTGTGAAATACGCGTTACTGGTAATAATTTCTTATGTATCAAACCTCGTAGATTGATCATTAAAATGAAATTTGTTGAAAATGTTTGGGCTTGAAAACAGGTTTTGATCTTTGGTTTCATTTACTAATACAGTATTGTACTTATTTTTGTTAAATCTGTGAACTTTGAGAGTTTAATTAAGAGAGAAATGTGAGAAAATGTTAATGCCTGTCTAAAAAAAGTGTATAAAAGTGTGTGGTTAGGGGATTTACGGCCTTAAAACATGTATAATAATTGTAATTACTTCGCAGATTTCGTATATCGCGGGTTATTTTTAGAACGTATCCCCCGCGATAAACGAGGGACCACTGTATTGCATTTCTACTATTTTATGTCAAAATAACTGCTGTGGAAAAAGGTGTATTGTTTGAATTATTTGCATCTATTTCTGTGGACAAATGAGAGATAACTATGGCGTCTATTGACGAAAAGACGTGACCGCTACATGCAGCTGGCTAAGCGTATCGTTTCATTAATGCTTGTGTATTAAACAGTCCATTCCCAATTTTAGTATTGATCTCCTTGATGACTAATAATCAGAGTCGGCCCTGGAAAAAAAAAAACTTTGCCCTCTCGTTTACAGTGCACTGCGTACTTGCTTACACGTGGAACGAAGCTGATGAACATGGTAAACAAACTACTTTGGTTCATGTTAGCTTTCCTGTTAGCCTGTTGACTTGACTGAGCGTTTAGCCTGAAAAGTACAGAGCTGCCGACACGGCTGTAGTCTTCTAGATGATCTGCATTCCTGTCCTGTATCTGCAGCACTTGATGATGATGTATTGACGAGCAGGCCACATGATCCGGGGAGTGAAAACACGATGGCGTTTTAAAGTGGTTTTGGGGGGCTGTGGGCTGGAGCCTGTGAAAAGTTTGTGCTTCAGAACTGAAGTGAAAAGACGAGAGCATGAATGTCTTTTGTGTGTCGAACATGTGCGTGCGGTTAACGCTGAGACGCTGCCAGTCCGGTGACAGACCATATGAAGCACACAAAGACTCGGAGCATGTTCTGATAGCTGAGGTTGGAAACAACCAGATTGCTGCATTGTGATGTGCAGATGTAATCACCCTTTGACACGCAATGGGGATCATACTATGGCATAAAGTGATTATATGCCGTGACTGGAATTTACCGTATAGTTCACAGCTGAAGCGGGTCATCTGCTCAGCACATGGCACCTTGTGGAGCTACTTTGTCAGGGAAATGAAAAAGAGAGAGAGAGAGGTGCTGATTTTAAGCCAGGATGAGTGGCTGTCTTGGCTCGGAGCGTATGCTTTGAGAAGAAACTGGGAGGGAGATTGAAAGATAGTTGAAGAGGATTTGGGTTAGTAGGAGTGGAATTTGTTTTTTTTTTTAGTTAAATATTTAGGCTACTGCGAAGCTCGATGTAAGAAAGACAGGATGGAGAGGGAGATGAAAGCGACAGGCGTATCGCCATGTGCCACGAATTGTTTACCCTGTGGATAAATGCAAGTATTGACTCAGCTCAAACCTATTTGTGCCAGACTCGGAGAAACTCAAGTGCAGTTGGGGACACAAAGAAAGGGAATATAAACTCTTTTTCCAGTGTACCTTTAGAACAAATAAACATACACATGATTGTGAACGTGCAGTTTGTCATTTGTCACTTGGTTTGTACGGGATGAAAGGAGAGCTGCAGCAGACTATTGTTTGCATAAACAATTAATCTGCATTCATTGTTTGGGATTGAAAGGCGACATCTTTCAAAAGACAAAGAAAAACGGCAAATCTTCAAAATTGAGTAGGCAAAGACTTAAAAGTAATGTTTGACATTCCTTCTTCGTTTGTGTCCAATGGTTTGGGAGATAGACAGTGAATGAGAGTGAGCGAGCGCTGGCCTTGATAAAGGCGGTTATTCAAAGAAATTAAGTTATAAGTGCTAGAAATCTTGTTGGGGGTGTATGGAAGTTGTGTAGTGCCACTTCCAGTGTCCTTTGTGCAATCTTATTAGGAATTAGGGTTGCAGACTTTCCATGGGAATTAGCAGGAATTTATGGGAATAAAAGGGTATAAACCCAGGAATTTACAAAATTGAAGGTTGGACCTTAAAGTTTCTGGATAGTTTTGCAGAAATTTGCCGGAAACTTTCCACCCTTTGCAGCCCTATTGAGCGATATAGACAGTGAATGAGAGTGAGTGAGCGCTGGCCATGATTTAAAGCTGGTTAATCAGAGAAATAAGTTATTAGACTGCAAGAGAGCCTGTTGAAGTGTGTCGAAGTTGTTTAGTGCCAGTTCCAGTGCAATGAATAATCTTATTAGGAATAAACCTGCCTCTTGTGTTAAGTTTCCATAGTTGAATAGGCTACCACCAAAGTACCACCAATTACCGCGATGGAGAGCCCAGTATTTTCTGAGGTGGTACGTGGTGTAAAACGTTTGCGAACCACCTGAATAGTTGCAGATTTGTGTTTTCCAAAGGAAAAATAAGAAAAGCATAAAAGTTAAGGAACATGTTACTTCGAGACGAACAAACACTTGCTAATATCCCTGACAGCCAAACCTAACGTTGCAACATCGCGATTTCATCATGCTGTCAGCCATTAATTCAGTTTATGCGATAAGTTCAAGGGTGATGTTTTAGAAGCATGTTCTTAAAAGGAATTCATAAAGGAGGGAAGGCACGGAGAAAGAAAATCCTCCGTATGAGCCACACAGGGTTCACTCTGCACCACAGACATGCTGTCTACTCATGTATTAATCATCATTAGGCCAAAATGAACCACAAAGCCTTTATGTGTGCATGTTCAGGGTTTCCACGTTGTATTCGAACAGAAAGAATTCTAGTAAACTTAATCACTCGACTGGCATGACTATTTTTGGTCTTTAATTGCGTGTGTGCATGTGGTGGATCAGTAAAGCGTTTTCATTTTGGCACACACACATGCAGACAACTAGTCTCCTCCCAAGGCTGCAAGCCCAGTGCGGGTCCAGCCTCTACGCAGCTAGATTATAGAGCGGACTCGGGTGGTACATGAGCCGAGACAACCAGGGACTCAAACAAAACAGCCCCGTTGTGGGCCTCAAATTGCATAGGAGAACCAGTGACCACCTTCATGTTAGACCTAGCTGTACCCGTAGGCCGCATCTAAATGTGCTCTCCATTTGGGAAGCCACCAACAAACCCTCAGCCCATTTACTCAGTTTAGAAGAAAGCTGGTGCTGTTGAATTGGGCAGTAGGGTGCCAATTTAGGCCGTACACGTAATTGCATGTGAGTGCATGTTTGTGTGTTTACAAGAGAGAGTGAACAGAGCCAGGCTTGGCCGCAAGGTCTGACCGAGTCCAGGATGTAATGGACTGTGTCTGAGTGGAGTAACTCTAACTACAGTCTTGAGGTCACATTGGGGTGGTAGAAATGCGGCGGCCAACAGCGCCTTTGCTCTTTCACTCAGCCATGAAGAGCATTACAGGCCAACATGGACTGAAAGAATCTAAGCCTGCACAAGTGTACATCACAGAGCTCAGACCTGGCATGTTCCAGTGTGCTGAAATACTTTAATCTCTCAGCCTCTTCTACACTAGCTGTAAATCCTCTTCTATTTACATCAGGAGGCGTTCTGAAAGCCAGGGATGTTTCTACAAGTCTGGCTTCAACGCAGACTACCAATTTAGTGGGAACTCTAAAATATCAGTGTTGTCTTCTGAACCTCGAGGGTTTGGTGCACTAACCTCTCTCTGTCCTGCTCCAGTAGAGCGGTAAGGCAGTTGCTCTTATGGATAAACGCCCTGTGGTTCCTCTCCTGCTCCTCCAGCCTTCGTAGGGCACCACTGTGAGAGCGGGACACCTCCAGGAGCTGCTCCAGCATCCGCTCGGATGAGCGCTTCTGGGCCTTCACCATGTGGTTTAGCTGAGGGGAAAAAGAGAAAACAACACAAGGGGCTGTGAAGAGGAAAATGACAGTGTACCTTGACGTCTTGACGGGTTGCCCAGTGTGAGGAAGGAGAGTCTACATAGTATGTAAATTTTGAAAGTGAAGCTTTTGTTATTGTAAAAGCCGAATGCCAGTTTAGTTGCTGCTGGGCATAGATTTTAAAGTTTTGTGTGTTCGGGATGAGAGTCAGCACCTCCAAGTCTGAGGCCATGGTTCTCTGCCAGAAAATGGTGGGATGCTTTCCCCCCTGTCCCAAGTGAAGGAGTTCAAGTATCTTGGGGTCTTGTTCATGAGTGATGGGAAAATGGAGCGTAAGATGGACTGGCGGTTTGGTGCGCTGTAGCGGACCGTTGTAGGGAAGAGGTCGATCTTCCAGCACCTCTACGTTTCAACTCTCACCTATTATGGTCATGAGCTCTGGGCAGTGACCGAAAGAATGAGATCATGGATACAAGCAGCTGAATTGAGTTTACTCCGCCGAGTGGCCAGGCTGAGGAGCTCGGACATGGTTCAGGCCCCCTGGGCACCTTCTTTTGGAGGTGTTCCGGGCACATCCAACTAGGAGGAGATCCTGGGGCAGACCCAAAACCCGCTGGAGGGGACTACATGGCCCATCTAGCCTGGGGAACGCCTCAGGATCCCCCAGGAGGAGCTGGAACATGTTGCTGGGTAGAAGGACGTCTGGAACATCCTGCTACCACGACATGACCCCGGATAAGAGGAAGAAAATGGATGGACGGTGTTCTTTTTGTTTGTTTTTTGATGAGCTTTTAAGATCTAAGATCTAAAACTTTTGCTGCACAGTAATGAGATGTTACTTGGGATAATCCACAGACTGCTAAAAACATGGGACACTTTAGAAATCAGAACAAACAATCCTTGAAGTTACAGATTTGTATTCGTTGCAGAAGAAAAGATCACCTGTAGCGCAAAATGACAAATTTGTCCAATGACGTAGTGGTAATAGATGTCAGACCGTAATGCAGTCACCTCATTAAATTTTAATAATCGGCTCCATATGGTGTCTACGTTCTCACTATTGGCTCTTGGTACCTGAGCAGTTGGGTTTTTGTACACATCCTGCAGCTGGTACTGCTGGGCCCGGAGGGAGTCTCTCTGCAGGGCACGGAGCGGCTTCTCTGGTCCGCTGAATCCATATTGGGCCCCAAGTAGAGCCGAGTCTGTCCTCTCTGACTTCAGCACAGCGATCACCTCATCTCTGGCCTGAGTGTTAAAAACATTGCAGTAGAACGCTGGCGAGTCAGCTACAGAGCGACAGCATGCAGGATGTGATCAGATCATCCTTACCTGAAGCTCTCCCTCCAGAATACTGAGCAGAAACAACAAGTCATCGCGGGACAGGTCTTGTCTTGTCCTGCTGGCCTCCCACCTCTCTCTCTTGTCTCGCATGTTGGTTGAGTTGTGTTTCTCCGGATGACCTCGATTCCACGAAGACATTTGAGATCGAACTGGAGAATAAGAAATGATTGGAGACGGCAGCTCGACATGAGGACAAGCAGAACTACGCTTCCTATCAAAGAAAAGGTTAAACGGGGTCATGCATTGTGTCTCAGCAGTACAAGTGGTCATTGTGTGGCTTCGTTTATGGGCTAATCCAAAATCAGAAGGCCTCTTGTCATAAGTTAGTGTTAGTGAAACGGATAGGCCTGCACCTGGCATTACTTTGCGTGAGGCTTATGTCATCTCATAGTCTCACTCTTAGCACATTTACAGCAGCAATCACTGTCAGCCTGGCAGACAAAAGGACAAGAGGCAGCCAGAAAGTAGGACCTTGATTACTGACCACATGAGAGCGAGATATGTGCTCGTGTATGTATGTATGTGTGTGTGTATACATGTGCTGTTGAATCACATCAGCTAAAACAGCGTTAGCTGGCCAAGCGTTCTGTCTCTGGCTCTGTTCTCATGCCATATTTAGAGACAGAAAACAAGAAGGTTCATATTAGTGAAAGATGACGTAATCTCTCTGCTCTTCAGCTCTGCTCCTCCAGCCCAGGCTCTCACAACAGCCAGGAACGCCTAATATTCCCAAGTTATTGGTCAAGTTTCTCAAGATAAGTAACGAAACACCCCTGTGATTCACATCTCGGGGAAATTGTGCAAAAGCATGAGGTGAAATATTGAGAAATATGGTCTGTTTGAAGACTCTGATTAAGACTTAAGACAACAAACTTACCACTGAATACTCCCTGTCCGGTTCTTTCTTTTTACACAAACACACACACACAGGCCTCATCTGCTTGTTGTCACCAAGGACCAAGAGCAACCTTGAGTCTCTCTAAGCAAGACAAACACCGGTACATAAGAGACGAACCTTGAGCGAGAAACAGAAACGCGAGGTTCGAACCGTAGCCAATAACGCCCTCGGATCTTTGCGAGAGTGTCGGCTTACTTAATAGATGGAGTCTGCATACAAGTGTTTTCTTTTGGCCTCTGTGTGGGAAGGAAGAGCGAGGAGGGCTAAGCCTCCCCTCCCTTCCTCTCTGTATCAATCAGGAAGACAGATGAAGCTGTCTTTAGCTGACCCCGCGTTCTTTTACTCCACTTGTTTCCAGTGACGGGAAGGGATGATGGAGGCTCTGAAACACAAATTGCAGTGGAGGTTTCATTAGGTCACTTTTTTTTTAAACTATCAACACTTAACAGCGTTGTGCAATCGTTGACAAATGACAAGGTCTGGACTTAAGAGGACCTTAATCAGTCAGCTTGAGTTGGTTTAGCCCAGGGTTGGTGGAGATGACGGCATGCGGTGGAGCTGATGTAAGTCGGCGATCTGTGGCCCGTTTTCCTTGGACGTCTCTCTGCCCGTCTGATGGTGAGCAGTCAACTTAAGACACGTGCTCCTTTGTCCTTGCCCTCTTTGCCCTTTGATTGGTGAACACCTCACAGTGACATGAGTCAGCCTGTGTTCTTTCTTCAGTGTGGTCACAGCGTCTAGACAAGCACATGCACGCCGATGTCTAAGCACGCTCTCACACGATGCCAGACATGTGAAAATACCTCTAAACTTCAGTTCTGGCTCCGAGCCAGAGTCCGCCTGAATAATGGTTGCCAGGGTCGCCCCCACTGAGGGACTGCCCGCCCGCTGGCAGGCAGGTTGGCAGTCGCACATGTGGCTTTGGCCACCTTTGTTTATTTGTCTGAACGCGACCCAGAGGCAGCATGCCCGCCTTCCTCCGTCTATTCAAAAGGGCAGCGGCTGCCCTCGGAATAAACCATTAACACTTCCAACAAATAATGTCATTCGCTGGACTCCCTCCCAAACACAAACTGGTCTACACATGCACACAGGTAAAGTGAGGTGAAGTATAGCTGTGACCGCTCAGTCGGGACACAGATTCCCTGACATTTTCAAACCACGTCGAGGTTCATCACCTTTATATGCAGCTATCAACAAAGAACTGAGTGGGCCGTAGCTGTTCACGTTTAATTATCCATTAAGGCTCCAAAATCTGAGCATTAAAACGTCTTTTTGTTTCACATTTGCTCATATTTATCGTGGCACGGCTTACGCCGTCTCTTCCTGAACCTAAAAAGGACGACCGGCCTGGAGATGCACTGTACGCCTGACTTCTGTGTGTGAAGTGAGACATTTTAACATGGGGACTTATGGAGACTGACTCATTCCTGGAGCCAGCCTCAGGTGGCTCTTTGAGGAACTGCAGTTTTTTGCCACTAAAGATGCTCTAACTTCTGTTTCACTGTGACTTTAATGTGTATTCTATGAAAACATCAGCTTTCTCCTAAGCAGCAACCTCCATGGCTGGGAAATGAAGCCAATGCAGAAAAACTGCAGTTCCTCTAACGTCCACTTGAGGCTGGCTCCAGAAGTGAGTCAGTCTCCATAAGTCCCCATGTCCAAATGTCCAACTTCACAGCAGAAATAAACATGTTTACAGCCTGGTACAAAAAACAGTTTTGGTCTCTGTAGCTAATGAGCAGTTTCACCGTCGTTAACAAAGCAAACAAACTCGGCCATGGCCTCCAGGTAACTTTAGTTTGACACCTCTGCTCTAACTGTTCATTCCCCATGAGCAGCTCACATCCACTTTATATCCACCTGTCATGGGAGGCTCCAGTTTCCAGGGCCAGGCTGGCACGGCGCTCTGTAACACTGTGTACGGCTGATGTATGCTTTGGCACGAGTACACCGCTGCAGGCGCGCTCAGTGAAAAGTATTGTAACAGAGAATTTATACATTTAGCTTTCAGCGGCAGATGTTGAGCCGCCTATAAATTTATTTTGTCACCAGAAACGTTGCTGATATATACTTTATGATTATGAGCGTGGTTAGGCCGCACTGCTGAATGCTTCATACGCTGATGACTTTAGCATAAAGAGAGACACCGAAGCCGTTATGATAACTCTCCTTAATGGCGTTCTGTTTAAAGTGTTGACTGTTGAGTTTTCATAGCCACCGTTTACCGTAGGGCAGAGCAGATTTGTCATCTCAGTGGAGGCATCAGAACCGTTACTGGGAGAGGGGGTAGGTTGCAAAGGGGTAGAAAGTAAAGTACAGTAAGTACATTTCCATGGGAAAGTTAAGCTGAGGAATTTTGGAAATATTCTAAATTGGCAGCTCCATGGGAAATTTATGGGAATTAACTGTAATTTGGGGATAGTTTAAACAAACTGTACCATATCTGAACATTTCAAGTTTCAAATTCAAGTGTAACAGCATGAAATCTGTTTGTTTTAGTCAAGATGTAGAGTCAGATTAGTAAATTCCTGGTTTATTCCCATAAATTCCTGTTAATTCCCATAGTAAATTCCTGGTTTATTCCCATAAATTCCTGTTAATTCCCATGAACTTTGAAAATTCCCAGAATTCTGCAACCCTATTGGTGCATCCCTTATTGTTCTAAATTAAACAATTAAGTTTCATAATGACACTTTAATACTTTAGTTCAAGTTCAGTGTGACATTTGATGCTACTTTACAAAACCTTCATGTCGCCAGAGAAGGAATAACAAACTACAGAAAGATTTGATATAATATTTGAATATTTCAGCTTTTTTCTTGGACTATAGCGAGCCTGAGTTATAAACCTGGTTCTTTAAACACCATTCTCTTTTCATTATTTTGGTGTGGTTTGTTTATTGAGCCTGACAGAAGCTGTTAAATATTTGAGTATGGCTCCCATTCCTCTTTTATTGCCATTGATAAGTTTGAAGTGCCAGATGTGGCGGTGTTCCTCCTGCTGCTTAAAGCGCTCAAGCCTTTTTTTTAAAGATTGCTGAACGTCGGGTTTACAGTTGACGTCGACAAACCTCGAGTGCAAACATTTTCTTATGATTTTGAGATTCCCTTTTTAAAAGCCTTGTTTATGATGTGAACCTTTTCTCTGTGAAAGAGGAGCACACCTCAGCGCCGTCAGCCTTTATAGAGGTCAGTGTTCAAGCGAGGTTGGTTGTTGAACTAAAATAAAATGGTGAAAGTGAGCCAAACAGCGTGAGGTAATGCTGCACCGTGCTGCGATTTTTATGACTGACGTGTTAAAAACTTTCCTGGATGTGAAGTGTAATGTCTTTGTGATAGCCAGATGTCTAAGAATAGACTCACCATCTAAATCGCCAATAATAATGTTTGTTGTCTTTTCAAAACTGTTTGCTTTGTATGGTTTCGGGTACATTCACATTCGCCTTCAGTGGTTTTTCCATTCATTTGAGTGGGGTAGTCCACCAAAAAACGAGCAACCTGCAGGGAAGACGTAGAGCTGGATCTGACTTTTGAGTTGAGACGTCATGCTGTGGCCGCCAATCGGACACTAGGACTGGTCAAACCTCTTCAGTCAGCCTGAAACTTATGTTGCTTTCACACCAGGATACTCCGAGGGGCTCGGTTTGATTGGGGCGGGGAATGCCTGAAAAATTTCACACCTTCATTTGGTTTGGTCCACTTTCACGCTGCACTTTTGAAAGTGGACCAGCCGCCTGGACAATGTAATGCAGTCACAACAGCTGCTCGCTTTTACACCTGCCCAAACGAACGGGACTATCTGAGGAAACGAACTCTGGTCTGTTTTAAAGTATAGACTCTTTAAACTCTGATACCTACCTGTTGTGTTCTGGCTCTTTGTTTATTTCATGAAGCAGCTTCTAAATGAAGGAGGTGTAAGGGAGAGACAGAGCGAGCTTTGGTTGACAGACATAGACAGTGGATGATAAAGCCGGTTAATCAGAGAAATAAAAAGTTATGTCCTAAAAGTTTCACCGCTGCACAACCCTGCAGCTGATTCTGTCTGAGTGTACTCTGCTCCTTCCTGCATTACAGTAACTAACGTCCATAAATCAAATCGTAACCATAGCTGTGGAAAGCAAAACAAACAACTGTTTGGCATCCGGTGATGTAATGAAACATGATCTGCATTGTTTGGTGCTGAGGTTTGTTACTTTCGTTGAGCAAGAGTCCCCTGACAGGAAGAGTGTTTATTGAATAAGCGAAGATGTGAAATTCTACCAGTCGTCGTTGATCTTGTGTGCCCTCTTATGAACGTTCGACCCCGATCCTCCTCACTCTGATGCAATACACGTGGAATCCAACATCTGATATCTCGAGTTGGTGATTGACAGAGAGCAGCGTGTTACAAATGTCGTCCATGTGACGGAAAGCGCGAGACAGGACTGGATGCAGAGATGTGGACTGAGCTGTAACAGAGTTATTAAAGATAAAGTTTGGCATCTTGAATGAGTTAGAAGCTGTCGAGGGTTTAAAAGCTTTGTTTTTAGGTCACATCCCTGATTAGCACTTCCTGTGTAACATTATTACGAGCTCCTGTCACACCCTGCCAGCCAGGAATTAACAGGAATTTATAGGAATAAACAGGAATAAACTGAGAATTTACAAAGTTGAAGTTTGGCTCTTTAACAGGGAACTTAAATACAGTTGGTGAAAATATATTTCATCATCATCTTGACTAAAACAACCAGATTTCCTGCAGGTCCACTTGAATATCTGCTCTTCCTCAGTCACATGCACATAGCACACTGCTTACTGCAGGGCTGCTGAGGCCACGCCCCCTACCTGCACAGGTGATTTCTGTACCTGGACCACACTTTAGAGCCCAGAGCACACAGAGACTGTTGAAGACACACATTTGAGTCTGTGGACTACATAATATTAGGGCTGTGACGATTCCTCGAGTACCTCGAGTAACTCGATTACAACAAATGACGATAATGCCTCGAAGCCTCGTCTAATTAAATTTAAAGCTCATATTTCAAACGGATTGTTTTTAGTGTGACACAACATGTTCACGTTACAGGCTGCAAAGCGGAAGAAGGCGGAAGCGAAAGTAACAAGAATAATAATTTTATACGATTGCTCGATTAATCGATAGGATATTCGACAGAATACTCGATTACTGCAGCCCTGCATAATATTGTTCAATAAAATAATTCAAACTTGATAAAGTTCTACAAATAAATCTGTTTGTTTTTTTAAATTGTTTTATTTTGCACATCTTCTTATGACAAAACTAATTGTTTAGATTTATGTTTGGATTTGATACTTTGTTTAAATCGCCCACAATTTACAGTTAATTCACATAAATTTTCAATATTTCCAAAATTCCAGAGCTTAACTTCCCATGGTTTACCAGGAAACTTTCCACCCTTTTTTCCAACCCTATTAGCAACTAACAAACACAACATATCATTTATTCATATGTCACCTTATATATCAATTTCTGCTTGTAGAGTTCTACACTGGACCTTTCAATCTGCACGTATCTTATAGTATTTTACAGTATTTTACAGTATTTTATAGTATTTTATAGTATTTTATAGTCACCATCTGCACGGTGCTTTGAAAACTGAACTTAGCTTTAGTTCAGTGAACTTACAGCCAGCTAAATCAGAACGTCCGTCCTGTTAAACACGTGTTTCTGATGAAGGTAATGACTGTGTAACTGTTCTTGGCGGTGATCAAACGCGCTGCAACGAGTCGATAGTTTTGGGTGTGCATTGTTTTTTAGAGCAAGAGAAGCATTTGATTTACTGATCCAGATTTTCTGAGTTAATACCGCGTGTGTGAGAAACACACCACGCCTGTCACAGGAGGCTTTCAGGATGTGAAATATGGAAAATATTGTTGCAGAAATCTTAAACGGGTGATCTGTGTTGGCCTTTACTCCTTTACTGTGCATCCATTCCTCCCCCTGCTGGCGATAAACCGTCCCTGCACCCCTCTTTCATCACGTCTGAGCTCATGAGCCTCCCAGATAAAGATGTGTGTGTCCTAACACACCCTGAGAACAGCAAAGGGAGGGAAGCTTGTAAACCAGTGTGAACCCTGAGTTCACATTACAACAATCCTCTTCATCAAACACGAGGACGATGGACTTGAAAGACTGCTGTTCTCTCCTGCGTCATGGCTTGCTTGTTAAATGTGTGCATGCGGCCTAAAGCCCTCGCTGATTTAACAATAACACATGCTCACATCGCGGCTTCAGGAGAGGAAGCTGCAAGCCTCCAAAACCAATAACTGCTGCACGCACCCACCCACCCACAACGCTCCCACAAGATCAGGCAGTAGTACATGTCTCGAGATGAGTTATTGATTGTATAAACAAGCGCTGGATTGATTTCATGGAAAGTATCTTTTTGTTTTTATAGAAGCACACGGTATGTTTTGGAGAGGGTTGGAGCGGACGTGTCTACATGTTCGGGTTGCCGAAGCATAAAAGGTATCATTGGTTTATCTTACAGGCCAAAGTTACTTCATCAGGCCGGTGGAGGTAATTAAGAGATCTTCTGAGGTCATGACCGACAGTTTTGCAGTTTCCACGAGCGGCATCACCCGTAAAAACTTAATAAACCAAAGCTCGCCGCTGTTTGTCCGGAACTGTAACAATCAACTCGTTTCCTGGAGCCAGTCGATTGATCCTTATTACATCTAGTCAGCACCACATTGACCGTCCATTAAAACCAGTCACCTCTATTGATCACCCATTAAAGATGACCAGGCGGCCCCAGAGAGTCCCCCTCTACAATTGATCCACGGTTATCTGAGCTGCATATGTCTGAAAGCACGCTGCGCTCCATCTCCTCACCCCACCATCTGGTGTGGAGGATGTTGGGGGCGGGGGAGGTAGGTATCAGATATTGACCTTCTTGTGGGTCAACGTCAGCCCTCCTCAGGCGGTACTTCAGACTCATTGAAACATGTTTCTCTTCATCTTCCAGCAGCTGAATCGGGCGCTTCTCAGTTTAAGAACATCAAACTTCTTCTTCTTCTTCTTCGTGTTGTTCATCTGATTGGTTCCAATGGAGCCTATTGATTTCTACATTACCTAAGCTATCGCGTTTGGCATCGATCTGCAGATGCAAAATTATGCAGGAACTCTTACGAAGTACCGAAGCGAGATTAAAGAACAAAAACATGCATAATTTAACGTAGACGCAATAAATACGGAGGTTTCTATAGGGGCGCCACTTTATGCATTTAACCCAGTAAACACCAGTGGGAGAATGAAGGAGTTCAAAGACTCGTGTAGTCCGTATCGAGGAGCGCTGAAGCTGTTCTGGTGATAATTTGGAGTCATCTTAAGTCCAGTATGTCGGCTGTTTTACTCATTATAGACAGGTAGACTCATCATCCTCGGTTTAGTTTGTCTTGTGTGCGATCAATCAGTGAAATGTGCCGCTCACCATCATTTTTTTATCCTTTTTTAATAAGTCACTTACTAATTACAGACAGATTGCATGTCCAGATTGGATGACTTTACATAAATCAAGCCCGACCCCTCCGGGGGGTCCCTGTGAATTTAGAGCTCCCCTAATAAATGTTTTTTTTTACAAAAGATGGAGCCAAACGACAGCGTATTTTAAATCCTATTACACCAAATGAATCACCCTGTAGCGCCGGAGGCTTCAGTCATCTGGATGTAACACAGGAAACCGCTCTAATATTCTAAGATTGCTACAGATTATTACAGATGTCGCACTTTGATTTTAAAGGTTCAGAGTGGAAAGATGAGCAGGGTTGCAAAATTCTGGGAATTTTCAAAGTTGGAAACTTTCCATGGGAATTAACAGGAATAAACTGAGAAGTTACTAAATTGAAGGTTGGCCTTTTAACAGGGAACTTAAATATAGTTTGGGAAAATATATTTCAGCATCATCTTGACTAAAACAACCAGATTTCATGCAGATGTCCTCACTCACATGCACATAGCACACTGCTTACTGCAGGGCTGTTGAGGCCACGCCCCCTACCTGCACAGGTGGTTTCTGATTTCAAAACAAAATGTTTAGATTTATGTTTTGTTTGTTTAAACTAACCCCAGTTTACACTTAATTCCCGTACATTTCTATAATCCCCATGTGTTTCTCAGGTGTTTCCAATGATGCTAAGTGAGGTTCAGTTCCGTTTATTGCAGCAGAGACTTTGTTGACCTGAATGGAACAGAGCCATGATTAGTATCATTGTTCACCTATTCATTGCTGTTAAAAAGGTCTGTTAGGGTGACATGTATAGATACCAAAATCACAAGAATTTTTAGGTTTCCATGATGGGACCATCGGTTTCAACTTTTCACCTCCTCTGGATCGAGAATAGAAATCTGTTTAAATGTTTGATTGAGCCAAATTACAAATAAACATTTCTTGGGGTGGTCGGTAGCATAGTGGGTTAAGCGGCCGCCCCGTGTGTGGAGGCTATAGTCCTCGCTGCAGCTGGCCCCGGTTCGAATCCCGCATCGGACGGCTAATTTACTGCGTGTCACTCTCTCTGGCCCCTGCTTCCTGTCTATCTTCAGCTGTCCTATCATTAAAGGCATAAAAGGCCCCAAAAAAAATCTAAAAAGAAATAAATAAACATATTTCTTCTCACCTTCAGTAATAAACAACAATCTGAAGTCCTGAAATGAACCCAAACACCTTCATGAAGGTTCTAATGTTTGTTTTTTCGTTTGGATTGATGGTGTTGATTCAACTTCTGGTTATTTTTGAGGCTGTAGTCAACAGTGCTGTTAAACTACGAACATCATACCGAGAGGTTGTGATGCCGCTGTCAGATCATCTGGGAGTTTGTAACTAATCACCTGGACGCGATGACCTGAACTTACTTAGACCACCTCTCTGCTCGCCTCATAGAGTTATTGCATCATTCTTTAGTTCATTTGGTTCATTTTAATCTGATTTAATTAGTCTTTTGTGTAATTACCATTCAGGAGGTTTTTCTAATATTACGCCCAACTCGTTTCTATCGAGGGTCGACTGAATAAACAACAGAACGTCTCTGTGTGACTAAACCGAGCCGCGTAACCTTCGTAAAGGAGGATGTATTTCACGGTTGTTGTTCATTTGATCCAGTTGTATGAAACAACCTTGCGACTGGACGTGTGGTTCTTTGCAAACAGATTAAAGGGTTAGATCTCTGAATTACTCCTCTCCACCGTCACTTCAGAAGGATGTTATTGCAGCTCTGTTCCCAACAAGGGGAAACCATTAACCCATGACACCTTACGTTACGTCCACAGAGCTCATTCCCTACGCACCACCAAATCAAACGCATGCTGAATCAGCAGCTCGTCGCCTGTAGAGTGTCGCTGAGTGGCTCCTCGACCGGCGTGTCAGGCTCGTCGCTGGCAAGATTAAAACATCAGGTGCGTCCACCCACGTCAGCAGATCCTCGTTATTCGAGGATTTCGTTAACTCTTGAACCCACGGGAGGATGTTTCACGGCTCATCGAGTACAAATCAGCAGCGTCAGTGGTTGTGATTGCAACTCAAGCACATAGATTAAAGCTGTAGACGTTAGATAGGTGGACCGAGGAACACGCTAAATGAAGCCAACCCGATCACACTCAAACCTTCATCCATGATCATCTCCATACCTTCAGGACACAGATCAGAGCAGGAAAACAACACTTACTTCCTGCAGGACAGGTGGACCTGGACCGCTCACTAAAGGTCATATAAAGGCTTGGGCTCGATCCATTTATCTCCAGCGTCCTCGCGTAAAAGTCCTCCTCACCTACTCGGTCTCTTCCTTCTCGCCCTGGCGTTTGGCACCTTGTTCGTCTTTCACGTTTCCTTCCAGCGGTCCAACATGAAAGTGAGACAGGGATGAGTCCCAGCAGAGAGAGCAGTGAGTGGAGAGTGGTGGATTCAGCTCATCAATAGTGGGGGTGGTCCTTCAGCGGCCTGGACAGATGACTGTAACAAATAAGGACGGAGGTCTCGGGGTGAGGGTGTGGTTATACACGTTACACATAAAAAGACCTGCTGGGGAGAAGAGCCCTCGTCCGTCTTTCACATTTTATTCACTACAATGACCCGAGGAAGACACAGGAGATAATAAAGACTGCATGAAAACGTGGCTTCAGGTCGGAGACATGTTGTGTTTGTGACGGTGCTGTTAGGCTCAGTGTTCATGCACGGTCACACCTCTGCACACCTGAATCAGATGAAACTGTGTTTCATCCTTTAAATCAGAGTATTAGTGTTAATATCGGCCGACTGTTGCGTCTTTGCCACCCTGTGAAATCTTTACGCTACACCAGCTTTGAAAAGTTTTATCTCTCTCGAGAAGCGGTGATTAATTTAGATTATCTGCTCGTTGCACACTGGATCCACCTGATAGAAACCTGAACACCACCTGATGAAAAGCTTCCTGTTGACCCGACATGCGTTTGGATTTACGAGACTGAGCCTCACAGCAACGGATCAGAACTGTCACTATCTAATAAGTTAACAATTAGTGTTAATTTCTGTTTGTCTCGAAATGTTCTTTAATGTTTGTCTCCGTCTATTTGGAGTAGCGACACAGACGTTTTTCTAACTCTGAATCTTTCTGCAGCTGTCCCGTTGATCTCTGCGGCTTTTGTAGGATTCATTGAATCTTTTTGTCGCTCTGATCACGCCCCAAATACTGAGGTTGTTTTCCATTAGCGGTTAATAACATAATACTCGTTGGCACGAAGGAGAACATGCTTGAGTTTTTTAATCTGCACGGCCACATGAGCAGATTTCCCTGAAACACTCAAACGTTGCCAGATTTGATCCTCGTCCACTTACTGAGACGTCGAGACGTTGTCAAGAGGGACAGTTTCAAGCTCACTCTTTAAAGCTGAAGTGTTTTGAACAAGCGTCCATAGAAGAGTGTTTGAGCATGACCTCAGCCTGAGAGCAGGTAGCAACAGAGAGGCTAAATATAACCAGATGCATGGATCGAGGTCTGCTCTGCTGCTTATCTGAGGAAACCCGGACTCTCACACCTGAGGAGCAACTCAAACGCAGTCACGATGCACAAATGCCAAACGTCTGTTTATCTCGCACTGCATCCAGCTGCAACTCATAAATCCAGAATTGTAATGAGGCAATGTCTCTGCTCTTCGTTTAAAGATCCGTCTGAGGCCGAGGAGGAGACGCAGGAGAAGCAGCCGACAGAGAAACCGAACGCAAAGACGAAACCGGCGAAGAGGAAGAAAGAAACGGAGAAAGCAGTGAAGGCGAAGAAGAAGAAAACGAGTCAACAGGTAATCGGAGAGGACGTGATTCTGTCAGATTAATAACACAGAGTGTGTCATTGTCTCGGGTGGGTAACGAATTTAACACTTTGAATAGAAAAGTTTAAAAAGAGCCGAGGACTCTGAGATGAGACACAGGTTCTTCAGAGTTCTGTTAAGATTTATTAAGTACAAATATTTTAAAAGAATAAAAGACGACCCACTCTGAGTCCTGTCCGTCGAATGTGGCGGTGACTGGGACACTCCCCAGACGGCTGCCCCGTGTCCACAACCTGCCCGTGTCCGACCTCCGTTATCAGCCCCTTGCTCCAGTCCTCTGTTACCTGCTCCAGCTCGCCCCTCACACACCTGATGCTTGTTAACTCGTTAAAGTCTGTGGGATGTTCAAGGACAGTTGGAAAACACCAATGCATCCATTGCACGTCTGTCCGTCCTGGGAGAGGGATCCCTCCTCTGTGGCTCTTCCTGAGGTTTCTTCCACCTTTTTTCCCTGTTAAAGGTTTTTGTGGGCAAGTTTTTCCTCACTTGAACCGAGGGTCTAAGGACAGAGGGTGTCACTCTCTGTACAGATTGTAAAGCCTCAGAGGAAAATGGACTTTGTGACTTTGGGCTGTACAAATAAAATTGATTTGATTTGAAAATCATTCCAAAAAAAACCCTGACCTTATCACACGTGATGCACTAAACGAGAAAATGAAATAACCTTTTTTAATAATCAATGAATCTGACTCATCTCATCTGTGAACAGAAAATTTGACATTTGGACTCGTGGTTGGACAAAACAAAGGCGTGTTGCCATGGCGCCGACACTCAGTGATTTTCCTTTTTTCTGTCAAACTTTGTGATGCAAAATAAAGTTACAGCTCTCTGTTTACACTCTGATGAACGCCGGTGTAAGGTCGAGGAGACGAGGATGCAGAGCTGCATCTAAAGACCGTCTGTTAACGCAGGGAGGAGCTAACAGCATCACCTCGGGTCGGAGTCAGAACCGGGTCGCTGCAGGAAGAACTCTCTACTTTTCTGATTCACCTTGTGTATTATGAGCCGCTGTAACAAATACATGGATCAATAAAGTCGATCTTCTCTTATCAGACGTCACCTTGTTACCTGAAGTGTGTGTGTCCACAGACGGAGTGTGTGACTCCTCAGAAGAAAGAGGCTGAAGATGAAAAGTCGGCTAAACCCAAAAAGAAGAGGAAGGTGAGTTCTGGCGCCACCTGCTGTCGTCAAGAGGAACAACATCAACCCGACTTTGTGATTCACATGTCTGTGTTCTGTTCACCAGAAGAAGAAGACCATCACAGACGTCCTGTCCTCGTCGGAGCCCAAGCCCGGCTGTCCGGCGGACCTGCAGAACCTGCTCGCTCAGTACTTCTCAGACAAGCGCTCTGTGATCGAGCAGGAGGAGCTCCGGCTGCCGGGTGAGTCCCGCTGAACTCTGAAGTTTAGTCGATATCCGTCGATGTGTCGATTCACCGAGCTCACCGTGTGCTTCCTCCAGAGTCCTGCTTCCTGTCCAGTAACGACCTGACGCACACGCTCTCCTCGTACCTCAAACAGGGTGAGTGCCGTCCTGAGCTTAAGTCCGCTTCTCCGTTAACGTCTGAACACACTCTGACTTCCTGTTCGTCATCCCGTCGCTCCTAGTTTGTCCAAAGTGGGCCAGGATCCAGAAGCAGCACGCGGAGAAGAGTTCTGTGGTTCTGCTCATCGTCTGCAGCTCGGCTCTGCGGACCATCGAGCTCATCAAGTGAGTGACGCGCCGTCCGTTTCATATCTGACGTCACGACCTCTGAATTATATTTAAACGAGCGTGTGCGTCGTCCACAGGCAGCTGACGACCTTCAAGGGCGGAGCCAAAGCTGTCAAACTGTTTGCCAAACACATCAAGGTACGACACGAGACGCTTCACGACGGACTGAGACACGATGACCGGGCTTCTCAACACTTCTCTTTCCATCCGTGCAGATCGAGGAGCAGGTGAAGCAGCTGGAGAAAGGCGTCACCCACATCGGAGTCGGGACCCCGGGCAGGATCAACGCTCTTATTGAGAAAGGTACGCATGGAGCAGGAAGTTCCTGTTTGACGTCGAAGCTTCTGAGCTCTCGTCATGATGTGAGAACTTCTCCGTGTGTTTTTCTCTCCAGAGGGTTTGAACCTGCGGGCGTTGAAGTACCTGGTTCTGGACTGGAACTGGAGGGACCAGAAGCTCCGAAGGATGGTGGACGTTCCTGAGGTGAGCTGCTGCCCCCTGCTGGAAGAAAATCACAGCACGCAGCGTCACAAGATGATGACGTTTGTCTTATTGTCGGGTGTTCTCACATCCACCTAAAGCTCTGCTGCTCAAACTGTGGAACACGGAGGAACCTCCGAAATATGATGAGAACAAGGTGATAGGAAGAGAAGTGCGGATCAGGAGAAGTATCTCTGGTTCTGATCAGGATTAAACAACAATAAAGAAGCTGATCAGGGTCATGCTGTCATACTGACGAGGCACACAGGAGGTCACATATCGTGTGTGTGTGTGTGTTTCAGGTCAAACTGGACTTCATGAAGCTGCTGGAGAGCGGCGTCCTGACCGGCTGCAAACAGCACCAAGTCAAAGTTGGACTGTTCTAAGTGACGAGACGCCTCGGCGTTTAAAGCGACCTCGTCCTGTTGCTCCTCTCTCTGTGCTTTTACTGTTTCCAGAGGCCGTGCTGAACGTGTGCTGCTGTCTGCTCGTGTGATGGATTTGAATAAACCGACTCCCAACCAAAGCAGCGTCCTTCTGTTTGTTTAGCGCGACCTCGGGAAGTCCCTCCTACTGTCAGCGTGAGGTCATGAGTTTACTCGACCACTAGGAAGTCCCGGTTAACACAACGTGTGTGTGTGTGTGTGTGTGTGTGTGTGTGTGTGTGTGTGTGTGTGTGTGTGTGTGTGTGTGTGTGTGTGTGCACAACAGTCACAGAGAAAAACAGAAAGAGGTAGTTAAGCAAAGGATTGTGGTTAATAAGTAACAGGCCACAGCGGGCTCCCCGCCCTGCAAGGCCTGCTGGGAAAATCTCTTGGCAAGCAGAAGTGTGTGTGTGTGTGTGTGTGTGTTAGTGTGTGTGTGTGTTAGTGTGTGTGTATAGAGAGATATCGCTGAACTAAAGAACAGGAAGAGAAGACAGAGGCGTCCTCTCTGACACACTTCATCGTCCGTCTTCTGTCCCCGAACCGAAGCTCCCTCATGGGCAAAGCGAAGGTGAAGTCTGGGCCTTTGGCTCGGAGGCCGGACAACTCTGCCTTCAAACAGCAGCGGCTGCCGGCCTGGTCTCCCATGCTGACGGCAAACACCGTGCTGCCGTTCTTCTACTTCATGGCTCTGATCTGCATGCTGCTCGGAGTGTGGCTGCTGCTCACAGTGCAGAGCACACAGGAAATGAAGGTGAGTGTGTCACTGAGATATACACTTCCTTATGTCGCCGTTTCTTTTCTGTCTTTGTTTTTTAACATATGGAAAGTGTGTGTGAGTGTGTGTGTGTGTGTGTGTGTGTGAGAGGCAGAGAGGGGAAGAGACCTAATGCCCTGGTGTGCAATAAAAACAGGGAGTGACAAAGAGAGGAAAGATCCAAGGTTATGTTTCAAGTTCGAGTAAACAGAAACGAGTTTATCTCCTTTTTATTATCAAACCTTTATTTAAGGATTTCAGATAAAAAAAAAACTCATTTTCAAGAGAGTTCTGGCCGAGACACTGACTGAGAGCAGGTCAAATTAAAACAGATACAACACACACAGACAATATTACAACACATGACAGTCTAAAAAATATAATAAAACTGTAATATGAGTCATGAAATCCAACAACATCAGCTGAAACAAGGACGCCCCAATAACGGAGTTAAAAGCATTCAGAGAGATCTTTAAAAACAGTCCCTCGTTCAGTACGAACACTTGGTGCAGATAATATCGTCCGTCACACTTTCTAGAAATAAAAGAAGATATGATGGAAGCGTACGAGAACATAGCAGAGTGCCGTCCTACCCCGAGCATGGAGCTCACAGCGGGGAGTCAGGGCGTTACAGTCAGTGATGATGAACCTGAGGGAAGCACGGTGAGCTGTGTCGATCATATGAAAGATCGTCTATAAAAGATCCCCATCGTCCAGTACAGGTAAAAATGTTGCAGCAACGAGTCACAAGAAATAGAAACTTAACCTAAACACTGTGCAAGTGGCTTAAAAAGTCAGAGAAGCATCGATTAGGACGACTACAGTAGATATTTATAGGATCAATCTTCCACTGAAGGAATGTTCTCTACTCTTGACATTAGTAAATAACATGCACTTGGTTTTAAATGAGACAAAGTTTTCTGCACAACACTGTATCGTCAGCATAGAACCGAAGATTTGACCCAAATTCCCAGATGTTCTTTCCTGTTCAATGAAATCTGTGTCCTGTCGTCTCAGCTGGACTACACCGAGGCCGGCTCGTGTAATCTGTGTTACGTAAAGCGCCAAAATGCGAGCAACGCAGCACAAAGCTGCACCTGCTCCGTGATGTTCAGCATCCAGAAAGCATTCAAGGTAAGTCTGAGCTCCATGTTCAGGTTTTCTTTACTCACTGTTCAGCTGCTTTAAATGCTCCAAAGAAAGACTTTCTGTTCACACACCTTCAGCGTGTTGACGTTTTTGTGTCTTGTTCCAGGGAGACGTCTTTTTCTACTACGGCCTCAAAAACTTCCATCAGAACCTGCGCAGGTACATGGACTCCAGAGACGACGGACAGATGGTTGGCAGGAAGAGAAACTTAAAGGTAGCTCCGCTGTATTTTGATTTGATATACCACAGTAATAATTAATTTATTGTCACCAGATGGCTTTTTGAATAAGTATCAGATCCCGCACTTAAGTTAAAGTAGCGATACAACAATTTAAAAATACTTTTTATTAAGTCCTGCGTTCAAGAACTTCAGTAAGAAAATGTAAATAACACCAAAGTGTACTTAAAATTTCAAAAGTAAAAGCAGAAATCACAGTGTTAAATTATTGTATATTCAACAAGAAAACTGTGAAAAACTGTAGAATATCGTAATGAAGTTTAAAGTTTGAATGAAGTCTGTAGTTGAAAGTGTGGAGGAGTTAAAGTTGAAAGTGTAATCAAGTTCGTTCCAATCATTTTAATGTAAAAACATGGAAACAGTTAAATATTTTAAAAAGTATGAATTAGTAAAATACACGCTTTAATGTGCTGAATGAGCTGAACGTTGTGACGTCTGAATGAAGCACAAAGTGTGTAGACGTAGTGGAAGTTAAAGGGTGTTGAAGGTTTATGCTATTCATTTTAATGGGGAATTTAAACATGGGAAGAGTTGAATATTTTATTATTTTAGTATGAAAGGTATAAATTAGTCTAATACATGCTATAATGTCCTAAATAAGCTGAACTCTGTGACGTTTGAATGGTTTCTGTAGGACAAAGTATGTCAGAGGTGGAAGAATAATAAAAAAGAAGATTACTGTGTAAACGGCATTTCGATTTTGACTTCTGGAGCCAGCCTCTAGTGGACGATAAGAGGAACTGCAGTTTTTTGAGGTTTCTGCTTGAACCTGCAGAGTGAGCTGTCTTGTAAATGTTTTAACGTTGTCGCCCGACCACAGAACCCGAGCTCGTACTGCCAGCCGTTCGATAAAGACCAAACCGGAGTCCCTATTGCTCCCTGCGGCGCCGTGGCCAACAGTATCTTCAACGGTAAGCACCACCCATCATCAGTCATCGGGTTTCCGCCCTCCATCTTCCTTCCTCTCGTCTGAACTCACATCTGTTCTTCCAGACTCCTTCACTCTGTCCTATCATCAGCCCGGCAGTTATCGGGTTCGGATCCCTCTGTTACGGAGGGGCATCACCTGGTATACGGACGAAAACGTCAAGTTCCGCAACCCGAAGACCGAGAACCTGACGCTGGCTGAGGTGTTCAAAGGTAAACTCGAGCAAACAGAGTCAGGATTTCGGTTTTAAGTCCGTACTCACGTCTTGATTTGTCCGACAGACACGGCGCGGCCTCTGTACTGGCAGAAGCCCGTGTACGAACTCGATCCCGACGACCCGACCAACAACGGCTTCATCAACGAAGACCTGATCATCTGGATGAGAGAGGCCGCCTTCCCCAACTTCAAGAAGCTCTACGGGGTCTTAAACCGAGCAGACGAGGTCTTCGCTAAAGGCCTGCCTGCGGGGAATTACACCATCGACATAAACTACAGTATCCTTTCACTGCTGGGAGTGTCGGCGTCCTCCCATTGTCTCAGCTTAAACACAAACACATGGACAACACGGAGACTATTTTAAGACTCTTTGTGATCGCCCTATTTTTAACAACCTTGACTCGTCCGCCTTTCCAGACTTCCCCGTGCAGTACTTCCGAGGCAGAAAGGAAGTGGTGCTGACCACGCTGACCTGGTTTGGAGGTCAGAACCACTTCCTGCCCGTCGCTTACTTGGTGACCAGCAGCCTGATCCTGCTGCTGGCCGTCGTCCTCACGGTGATCTGGTGGAAGTTCGGGAAGGCCGGGAAGAACATGCAGGAGTGACGCTCGGCAGCTGGAAAGTAAAAGTTTGATGAAGGTTTAGGAGAACGTGTTGGGAAACCGAGAGTTAAGTCTGACATCGGATAGATGACCCACATGGGTCGGAGCTTTTATTGTGACGATGTTGCCGTGAACAAATGTCGATTTGAAACACACCATTCTGTTCATGCACTGTTGATATTTATTAACGAATCTTAAATATACTTTTAATTAAAAGTTCTCAATCATTTCTAAAATCCTTCTTTACGTCTGTGCGTCATTTCTCTGACGACAGAAGAACACCGACTGTCAGGCAAGCCCTGCTGATGCTAATTCGTAAGATTGAATAAAGGTGTAATTTAGTGGACACAGTTTTTAATTAAGGTTAACGAGGATTGTTCCAGGGTCAGTGTTCTTTTATGGAGCCACAGAAGCGAGTCAAGACCAGGACAGGGCAGTATATAGCACACTTAGATTCTCCAGATCTCTTTGGGGCGAGGCCTCGCAGACTCCTCAGTCTTTCTTTTGGACGTTGTCTTGCAGATAAAGTCTTTGACGCTTAGGAAGTCAGATTTTATTACATTAGGTTTGTCTGACGTCTCCTCACAGACACAATCACTTTCTAAGAGTGTGTGTGAAGGAAGGCAGCGACCGCTGACACGGTAACAAACATGAAAAATGACAAATTGTCAGTTTCGCACGTTTAGTGATTCAGGGGTTTCTGCAGATCTCAGACCATCTAAGAGGAGTCCAGAAGAAAATGTGCATCTTAAAGTTAAATGCATCAGGCCGTGGGTAATTTTTTGAGTTGCCTTTGCAAACTGTTGTTCAACTCTTGTCATTGTACGTCTCTTTGGTGCATTACCTGTACCTCAACATATAGTACCAGAAAAACCATCCGTCTGACTTCATGGCTCTTTGAAGAATTTTGTTATGACCTGGCAAAAACATCCCGCAGATTTCCTTTCATACATTTTCAAATACAAGTTGGGTGATTAATGGGAAACACTGGCGATATCCGCACAGTCATGGTCTTGAAAAACTGGTCCCGAGATCTGTCTCGAGGACTTCAGCACCGTTAGCAGGTATCTTAGTTTTGCATGTTTACGTATAAATACTAATTTACAGGGACGTGATTATTAAAAAGATGTTTTATGAAATGATACCTGTGTGTCGGCTGCAGGTGACGTGTAGAAACAAAGTAAATCATCTGTACTGTCCGTTATATTTTGTTCTGACGACAGCTGAAGATTGTAATAAAAAGATTTTCTTTTAAAGTTTTTTATTTCTCTTTATGTACAATCAGTGAGAGCCACATCGACATAATCCCGAACTCTGGACGTACACGGCCTCGGTCGGTGGCACAGCTGTTCGAATAACAACGCCTCCACCCTCCTCCTGTCCTCTCTCTCCGTCTGCACTCCTGCCACGGAGCGTTTGGTCAGATTAGTACCACAGGAGAGGAATGCAGTCTAGTGGTGCTACAGACAATGACTTAACACATCCTACTGCAACTAGAAGCCAAAACAACAAACACACACACTCAGCACACACATACAGACGATACAAGGAAGTCACACTTGAATGTAATAGGACATTTCAAACACCCATTTCAACACGAGACAATCACCGCGATGCACAAATAAAAAAAAAAAATCGAAAACACACACAGGAAACTCAGCTGTAACAGATTCACCCATCCACCTGTTCTCTGTACCTGTAGGACTTCTCCGTTAAGACTGCTTCATGTTTATTTGGCTTGAACTCGGTTGCAAAAGTCGGTTCTGTTGCGAATTAACACAGAAAAAAACAAAACAAAAAAACATTTGGTCTGAGAGAGAAAAAAAAAAACTTTGGAGAGTTCATCGGATCGATCGTCCACGACAGTGCAACCGCGAATCTTTGATCGGTAATCAGCGAGGGTCAGCGGCGGGCTTATTAAAAAAAAAAAAAAAAAAAAGAGTTTCTCCTCATCAGCAGGATGTGAAATAAAAATAAATATCAGTAAATCATCTGAGAGTTTTTGCGGCGATGGAATTACTAGAGCTATACACAATTTTCAAGTCACGAAGTAAGACGAGAACGTACCGAGTTTCTCGAGAACGAAGGAGTTCTTTGACCTTGGATGTCGGACGTCGGGGGGGCACCGAAAGCGACGCGCTGATTAATTCAGTGAGAGAACCGTCGAACCCGGTTCAGTTTGTAACAGAATAATAATGAAATCACAGTTTCACAGAATGCAAGAACTACTAAGGATCACAGAACAGGGACAAAGTCTTTATCAGATAGTAGTCAGCTTCCTCCTTTTCATCCTCCATCCATCCCTCCGTCGATCTCCGCCTCTTCACGCCTGGCACATTCATCGTTGTGGTTTCAGTGATAGGACTGTAAAAAAAAAAAAAAAAAAATGGCACCACACAAGCAGATTGTGGCCATGCAGAAACATTTAGGCAATACAGACATCTCCAGATGAACCTAAAGCTAAAAGGTAGTGTTCATTCAAGACCGCCTCTGTGAACAACCCCTCGTTATCTTTGTCCGTTGGGTTGTACGGTTAAGGCCATGTGCATCCAGACTCTTCAGCTCTGTCCCGTCGGCTTCTGAGTGCTACTCTGAGGTACCTGATAGGTCAGATCCTCGGTGGGCGTGACCTGTCCGGTGGCGTTCTTGGGCGTGTCGTAAGCGGACCTCCCCGAGTGGCTGCTGTCTGTCCGCGTGAGCAGGGAGGTCGGCCCGGCGCCCATGAAGCTGCACACCGCGGAGGCCTGGTTCAGAGCGGAGCCCCCCGACGGGTGGCAGCCCATGTCCACCACGATTGGCGTGGCGTATTCGGATCCAGAAGCTGGCAGCGGTTCCGCGTAGGCGTGGTACACGTCCGGCGAGATGGGAGCGTCGTACAGGTCCGGGTCCGAGTATCCCGGGTCGGGCCCCTCGTCCGGTTTGAAGGTCGACCGGGCGCCGAGTGTCGTGACGCCGCTCACCAGAGGCTGAGCGTATTCTGAGGAGAGAGAGAGAGAGACGACTTTGAACACAGCGAACCATCAGACCAGCCGACCGGGTCACCTGAGCGGTACTCACCTGCAGGTTCAGCGTGCAGTCTGGGCACAGCGCCTCGCCCCGTGAGCCGACCCACCTCGCTGCTGCTGTACCGAACCGAATCCTCCGTCTCCACCATCTTGGAGGGCAGCAGCTGCTTCATGCTCTTCCACCAGTCTGCAGGAGAAGCACGGCGAGAGTCAGACTACAAGCGAGCGCTCGTGAAATCTGCGTTCTGCAGAGAGATTACAAACCTGTGCGATCCCAGTGAGGGAGGTCGTACGTCCCCTCGGAGCTCTTCTTCCTGTCACAGGACAGAAAGACGAGATGTCAGAAGAGCAGATATTCAAGTGGACCTGCAGGAAATCTGGTTGTTTTAGTCAAGATGATGCTAAAATATATTTTCACCAACTATATTTAAGTTCCCTGTTAAAGGGGCCGACCTTTATTCCCGTTTATTCCCATGGAAAGTTTTCAATTTTGAAAATTCACGGACTTTTGCAACCCTAATTTCAGGCTGCTCCGTAGTCACGTTCATGCAGGGAAATGCACATACTTCCATGATTAATTATGAGCTGACGTGATGATAAAAGAATTTCTGTTAATTCCCAACACTTCAGATACCTTTAGTACTTTCCAAGAACACCTTTTGAAGGTCTTGTCTCGGGACAAAGAGGACAACACCAGTGATATCCACAGTCGTGTCTCTTTGTCCAACAGTTTCATAACTGAAAATATTGTTATGTTTCCAATAGTCTGTAGTTTTAGAGCAAACAGCTGCGTGTTAAGAGGTCAGGTCGAGGTTTGACCACAAACTTCAATCAGATCAATCTCAGTGTTTTATGAAGCAGGTTATTAAAAAAAGAAGAAAGAAGTGAATGATCTAGTCTCTCCATTGTGTTCTGAAAGTTCAGACTGATGCATTCAACTTTAAAATGTCTCAAAGACTCAAAGAATACACACCTGTTCCTCCAGTGCAAAGCACAGACCACGATCAGGATGAGAGCAGTCAGAGCCATGACCAAGACGGGCACCAGAACCGTCGCCAGCGCCACATCTGAGAGTGAAAAGCACGGACAGTAAACACCGGATGACAGACAGTGGGAATATCAGGGATTTAAAAATGTGACGCACCTTTGCCGGTGTGAGGAGGCATCGTAGTGTTCCGGATGTTCGGGGTGGGTGTGGTTTGGCTGAGCCGAGGTGGACGCTTGGTACCCACGGGAGGTGGAGCCCGACCAGACGGGGGGAACGTCCTCAGGGTCACCTTCACTGTGAACGTCACATTTTAGAAGATGAAATGAGTCACGATTCTGTCTTCTACTGAACGTTTGTTCATCTTATTCGACCGCCTACCTTGGCAACCAAGCAGCTCCAGCTTGAGCGCGATCCTCTGGTGCCATTGGGTCGGATTTATCTTCACAAAGCGGGCCTCGATGGGAGGGATGAAGTTGTTCCTCACCTCCTGCAGGTAGTTGATGTTGCCTTGGAAAACCTGGAAGCAAAAAAAAGCGAGAACGAAGCTCAGCTCGGGCCTGGGAGTCGTTGTTTAGAAGTCCGGCGGGGCGATTCTTGTTCCCGTGAAGCTGTTAGCTGATTGTTTTCCGGCTTGGCGAGCTGATATCGACTTCCCTCCTCACAATAAAGAGCCTGTGAGAATCCCGGCGGCTCGCAGACGGCAGCTCCGACCGCTGAATCCATATCCATTCATTATTAATGCCCGAGTGTCCTGACTCGTCCACCACAGCACTTAACTCAACCCACTGACCGTGCTCAGTTCCTGCCATAAACATCTCAGTCAATACCGGTTGCTATGGAAACAGTCGTCCCTGCTGTCTTCTAAAGTGACATTTTTGTCCATTTGCACTAATTTGAACAAACACGGAAGCCGGTGATGCAACCGATGGGATTTATTGATCGGTGCTCGTGTTACCTTGTCCTGTGTCGAGTTCGATTCCCTGTAGACGTACCACTGCTGCCCGTCGTTGCTGTGCAGGACCCGGTACGCTGAGACGTAGTACTGGTATTCTCTGAGGGTGGAGCCCGTGGTGGTGATACCTGACGGCAGAAACGAGAAGAAGACGTACAGTTAGCTCCGCTGAAGAGTCTGCAGCCAATGCAGAGGTGTCAAAAGTTGCAGTTCCTCTTGTCGTCCACTTGAGGCTGGCTCCAGAAGTGAGTCCCATATGAAAATACAGGTGTGCAGTTGGCCCCAACTGGAGGAGGCGGGGTCAACATCGACACGCATCCGTGAGTCGTGCCGGGCCGGGATTGGCCACCAGTCAGAGCGCCCACATTTAAACCGGAGCCGCCGGAGAATCCAGGGGCCTTGTCTTTGTCTGGTGTTTGTGAGCTCGCCTCGTTATTCGAAACAAACGTTGACTGAGGTTTTGTTTTGTGTTGAATTACTGGGACTGGGCGGGGTTTAGTTTAGTTTATCGTACTGATTACGTGTAGAATGTTTTTGTTAGATACATTAGTTCAGGGGTGCTGTTTATTGATGATGTTTTTCTGTTATAGATAGTTTAGACAGTGAGGTTTTTGTTTCTCGTTTGGTTTAACCTGCTCGTTAGATAATATAGGCTCTGTGTAGAGTTTGTTATATTTGGTTGTTCTTTCAAACAGCATCGCTCGCCCTTTGTTCCCGTTTGTTAAAACAATTTGAACTGTTCATTTAATAAATACCTTTTTTAAGTAACCATAACATCTGGTTTTATGTGACTTCTTCATACCGTGATATCTGATCGTGACACCATGTTCAAATGTCCGCAGCAGACCGACTGACCTTACCGTAACGCTAACGTGGCTGGACGTGATTCCAGGCATGGTGAAATGTGAGGGAGCATTTATCTCGAGAGTCTTACAGTTCAATTAAAGAGAGTGCTCTTAGTGTATCGTACTTTCAGTGTGTGTGTGTGTGTGTGTGTGTGTGTGTGTGTGTGTGTGTGTGTGTGTGTGTGTGTGTGGGGCAGTTCACCTGTGATCCTCTTCTCCCGCTTGAGATCGACCTGCAGCCACTGCTGCTGGTCGCTCTGCGAAGGCGCCCAGGGCAGCCCGGCCTTTTTAAGGCGCGCCCCCGACGGCGCCCACACGCTGGGCTGACCGACGTTGTTGTTCCACTCCCACACGGACGACGCGGAGAGCTGAGTGGCCGCCACGCCGCCAGACTCTAAACCGAGCGTCCCGTAGCAGCCTGCAAGCACGGAGAGGTCATCATTAATAATAAAAGTTTAAAGAGGGCTTCATATATGTGTGTGTGTGTGGAGAAGTTTCTTCAACTGTGTAAAGAGACAATAACTCACCGTTGGTCTTGAAGGTGAAGAGGCTGTTCGACAAAGTTCCTCTGAGGAGTGAAGTAAACAAAATAAATGAGAACACCTGACAGAAGGTAACAGAGTCATCTACCCGAGAGCAAACTGAGGCATGTTTGTGAGCCGTCCTACCCAGTGGAAGTGACATTGTTAGCCAGTGTGGCCTCATAGTGAGGAATGCCTTTGCTGCTCACCACGCTGATCCTCCCTCCCACAGCGTTGGACACCACGCCGGCATGGACGGCTGCCACGCACAGAGGAGACGACTGCAGGACCAGAGGAAACACAGACAGACAGACAGACAGACAGGTGAGTCTAATGGACAACAGACAGCTCTGTTTTCTCCGCCTCAACTCTCTGTGATTTACAGAGTTTCCTAACGGACAGTGAAGTAAACTGCTGACAGCTGTAGCTGCTGTTAGCTCAGTTTGTCAGCCGGGCTGCCTGGCCTGTGATGTCAGAGCAGAGGGGGAAGGTTAGTGTTTGTACAACAAGTGTTTTGGACCAGCAGGAAGAAGAAGAAGAGGTGGTTTATAGACAAATGTTGACAGGGAGCGGAGCCAGTGTCGTGCCAGAACCGGAGCTGCTTCTATGGACATGATGGCAGAGGAGAAGAGAGTGAAGAGGACGCTGACGGAGGAAGCTAAGAAGAGAAAAGGAGAGAGTGAGCGAGCAAGAAGCCGAGAAGCCAAGTTGGTGAGAGCTTGGTGAAATCAAAGGCTGAAAGACAGACGCCGAGCTGGGCTGACTGCTGCTGGACTAGGCAGTGAGATCAGCTGCTGCTGGGGACCTGGTTGATGATTGGAAAATGAGAATGACTCGTGCTGGTGTCGCCTGTTTCGGTTCGTTGTTCGTGTTCCTGCTTTGTTGCTGCTGGTTGACATTTCACTGAATGATCAACTCTTAGTCTGGTGCTACTACACTGACACTGACCCGGTTTGAAAAATCTGTTCCCCACTGACTGTGTATCAGTATCAGTCAGGCTGTTATCTTCCGTACGACCTTTTTAGGTTAAAATATTTGGCACGGGGAAGTTTCGGAGTTCCTGTGCTGCAAAAGAGCCAGCAGGTAGTGATGCATGATTAAACTGTGCCGCTGCCGTCGTACAGTTTGGTACTGTTTTGCAGGAACACTGTGATCCCAGAGCGAGCTCTTAACCTTCAGACTGTGGCAGATAAAAGCCTGATGAGTCAGCGCGATGTCGTCTCTCTACAGAGAGGATGCCGAGAGAGCCTCTGACGGTGATGATTCACCGCTTGGCGGCATTCCTGTTGAAACCTGCTGCTGCTGCTGCCACATCACTGAGAAATGGTGAAAGAAAAACGCCGGATTACTCTCCGGTCACAAGCTCTCCTCCCCGTGAACAGCTGCTGGAGGAGTGAGGTGGAATTTTATTACTGGAAAAGACCCACAGTGGAATTCACAGCTGACAAGATTGTGGGAACAACTCTGGTGACCCAGAGACTGACATGCACATGTATGCATGTATGTATCCACACACACACACACACACACACACACACACACACACACACACACACACACAGGCAATCAACACTCGCCGTGTGACTCTTAAACTCACACACCACTTCCCTAAAGAGCGCCATACCAAACCGCTAACACAAACACAAAGCAGAGCTCCAAACCGCCGCACCCTGCCTCCAACAGAGGAAACCACACTGTACCACACACACACACACACACACACACACACACACACACATATATGTGATAGGTGGAATGTACAGTGCATTGATCACAGTACGGATGTGGGGCAGCTGATCCAGACTCCACACACACACACCTAAAACACAAGCATGCACACACACACACACACACACACACACACACACACACACACTGAGGTTTTCTGCAGCTCCTTGCTCACACTGACTCACACTCCAGCCTTTTGTCTCCACACACACACACACACACACACACACACAGAGCTCCGCTCGGCACCCTCCTGCAGCTGGACTGGATTAAAGGGGGTTATTATTTTGGGCCAAACTATTATCTCACCTCCCTTTCACCCGCTGACCCTGCCCCTCCTCTGTTCCTGTGGGGGCACCTCACTCCCTGAGGCGCACACACACCCCGACTGACGCTCCTCCCTGTCCCATCTAAGCCAGCAGCAACACTCCTCCCTCCCTCCTCACTCCCTCCTCACTCCCTTCCTCCCATCCTTCCCTTCAACAAACTCCCGAGCTCCGAGCATGAGGTCATCAGCCAGAGACTCTGCGCCCCATGACCTCACGGCACCCCACCACCACCACCACCCCCACTGAGTGTGAGGTCATCAGTCCAGAATTTGCATAACACACCACCACGGAGCGAGGAGGGGGGGGGGGGGGGGGCAGCTGTTGTTTGCACAAGGAAGAGGAAAGAGGATCTCGCTGCGTCAAACGGAAAGATGTGCAGCGCGGTGACGGGGTGGCGCCGCGAAAACATGAGTAAGCAAACGCTGATGGGTCTCGTGGTTCCTGTGAGCAGACTGCAGGAGACCGCCGGGCGCCGTGACTCACCTGGAACTGTGACCACAAGGAGAAAATGCACTGTGTGTGTGTGTGTGTGTGTGTGTGTGTGTGTGCTCTCACCTCTCTGTATCCATTCGGTATAGTACCAGAGATCTCCTCGGTAGACGTCAAACAGCCTGCCGGACAGTATTTACTGTGAAGACAGACACACGATGAATATCAGACAGCTTGATCGCTGCACAAACATCCACACAAAGCAAACATTGTTTACCTGAACTCTGCCTCGGGGAAATCTGTTCCTTTGTCCAGGCAGGTGATTAGATCTGCAAAAAGGCAAGCACACACTGTCAGAACTGGTTTCTCTGCACGCTCCTGCTAAGCCGTCACCCTCCCTTTATTCCTCTTTCCGTTTCTGCCTCCAGCCAGAAGACAACCACCAACCTTTCCCAGGAAATTCGTCTATTATCTGGTGTCCTAACTATTTAAAGTGATGAAGAGCAGACACAGAGACTGTGCTGCTTATTTTCATTATCCATCGATCGGTCTGGTGAAACTGCTTTGATAAATCGCTGCACTAGAAAATGTCAAAAACTACCCAGCAACAAATACAACATCATGACGAACAGCCAGTGACAGAATAAAGAACGGACAGAGAAGCCAGCAAAGAAAGATCATCGGCAGACCTGAGGCGGGCTAAATGATTGTTCAACCAGGCTATCTGTAACAGCACCTACACTGTCAATCAAAGCGTCCACGACCTTAATCCTGCAGAACTTTAATCCTTAATATAATCTGAACAGGGAGCAGCGAGTGTGTACTGCACAAAATCTGGTTTATGTCAGATCTGATGAAGAAGTCTCTTCTGACATGATAACTGATGGTCCAGACGCTCAGCTGATGCGTATGTCGCAGCCCATGAGACACTTGAAGCGTCTACAGTCGGTGCGTGTTCTCTTGTTGGTTTTAGAAGTCTGTTTTTTGTCATGTGGAACATTTCCCTGACTCCAGATAAAGAGATAATTGGAGGCACAAGAAGAGGAGGGTGTGTGTGCGTGTCAGTAATAACTCAGGCTCAGCGGTCATCTCGGTGACTGAATCACAGTGGAAGGCAATCGAGGTCAGCGATGCAGCCGACTAGTTTAACCCCCCTCGGAGAAGTGATGCGTGTTTGTCTCGTCATGTAACCAATCACCCGGCAGATGAGCGTGGGAGGAAGAGTTTGCACAGCTAAGTAAATCAGTCACCGTGGCGACTTGTGGTGGTGGTTGTTAGGGGGGGTGTTTGTCAGTTTGACTCACTGGTCGGTTTACCAGATAAATGAACCTTTTTTTTTTTGATCATGTGGTCACGACTCCCACTGCGGTTACGAAGAATTCCCAGCAGTCAGACAGATGTGACATACTGACACATTTCGATGTGTTCAGAGTCCAGCTGAAATTTGAAAGCTGAATATTATTTGAATTTTGAACTACTGGTTCATTTTTAATATGTCAACCTTGGCTCTTGAAGATCGTGTTGGCAGTTCTATAGACCAAACAATGAATCAGATTCACCTGCAGGTTTCTGAAGAGCTGTTTGGTGGCTCTGGCTCACGGTTAATCTAAAAATCTGCAAAGACGTCATCTGTAACCTGTCGATCAAAGCGTCCAGTTGGATGGAAGATGGCGTCATTCAGCCTGCCTCAGGTCTGTCGATGATTTACGTCTTTGAAACACTCAGATTTAAAGGTTAACGTTTGAAAAAGGGCTTATTGATACATTTATATCAGTGATAAATCATATTACGGAAACATTAGCAGCTTCTCGCAGACAGGAAGTCTCACAAAATATTATTACTTTCCATTTTTCTTGATTACTCTCACTTCCTCGTGCCCCTTGTTCCTGTTCTTTTCAAACGTGGTCACTGAAAACGTGAGAAAGTCGTCCATGTCTATCTCTGCTGCCTTTTACCGGCCACAGTTCACATTCTGCACAGACGTGGAGGGCTGTAAAACTGCAGACTCACTGACTCACACATCTGCTGGTGCCATCCGTCTGTATTCAGCGCCGTCTGTTCTCACATTAAAATAATAGAAACAATAATCTGAGGCGATGACCGAGCGTGACGTCCACCTCACACTGCAGCTGGAATTCCAGATATGCAGCTGATCAGAGTATAGCGCTCACAGCAGAGCAGCTCCTTATCTCTCTTCTATGTTTAACTGCACGCTCATGGCGAGCGAACGCCGCGGCGTAAACGCCATGTGTTGCGCTCCTCTCGTTTGACCACGAGCATCGTTACTGAGCGGAGCTGCAGACAGTTTCCTTCATTCAGCTCAAGTCATCTTCAGCTGTTTGCTTACAAAATAATGGGATAACATATCATCATCTTTGATACGGTAATGTAGACTTTGGCCCAGCATGGGGACGCTGGATACAACACAACAAAACAACAATCAGGAAATCACTTTTTATTTCTCTGATTAAACGACTTTATCGAGGGCTGGTGCTCGCTCGCTCTCATTCACTGTCTACGTCTCTCAACCAACCATTGAATGTTTGTGTCACTACTTTGAAGCACAAACTGTGAGTCAGACTCAGATTTAGAAGCTGCTTCATGGAACAAAGTCAGAACACGACGGGTAGAGCATCAGAGTTTAGATCAGAGACGTTTCAGGCTGTGGAGGTTTTGAATTATTTTATTGAACAATATGATGAAGATCACAAAGCTCAAATGTGTCTTCAACTGTCTCTGTGTGCTCTGGGCTCTAAAGTGTGGTCCAGGTACAGAAATCACCTGTGCAGGTAGGGGGCGTGGCCTCAGCAGCCCTGCAGTAAGCAGTGTGCTATGTGCATGTGACTGAGGAAGAGCAGATATTCAAGTGGACCTGCAGGAAATCTGGTTGTTTTAGTCAAGATGATGATAAAATATATTTTCCACAACTATATTTAAGTTCCCAGTTAAAGGGCCAAACTTTAATGTTGTAAATTCCTGGTTTATTCCCATAAATAGTTTTCAATTTCGCAACCTTAATTTTAGGCTGCTCTGTAGTCACGTTCATGCAGGTAATGCACATACATCCACGATTAATTATGAGCTAACATGTGATAAAAGTGCCAACCTTCAATGTTGTGAATTCCCATTGATTCTTGTTAATTCCCATTGATTCTTGTTAATTCCCAATTCCCAGAATTTTGCAACCCTACACAAGTCGCTGCAACAAAGGAATAGAAAAGGCTGCAGAACTCTACTTAACTGCCTCACGCTCACTACATTCATGTCACTAAGTAAGCACACGCACCAGAGACGAGTGTCGGTGTCAAACCATTTTAATCTCTTTAATTTTCATAATTTCATGATTCAACTTGGAGGAGAAAAAACAAACACCCGAGAACAGGATGAAACACGGCTTCAGGAATTTATAAAAAACCTCCTGCAAACCTCAAACTGCACAAACTGCTGAGCGTCTCTGACTGAAGACAAACACTTCACCTGACATACAAGTCTTTCCAGTACAATCTAATTAGTTCAGAACAGTTAAAACTGGAGTGGTCCAGAATAAAACAGCTGTCATGAGACTCACATTAGACTTTGATATGTGTACACACACACACACACACACACACACACACACACACACACACACACAGTATCCAAAGCAACTGTTCCGCCAAGGGCCAAAACAGAAATGTAACCCAGCTCGACACAGAGATGACTTCAACCAAACTTCATTCCAGTCACATGACCCAGACGAGACACAGACAGGTGAGAGTGGTGGTGGTGCTTACCTGTGTGTTCAGTGGTCGAGTAGGACAGGTAGAATCCACGTCCACTGTGGTGGGTCCCGCTCATGAACTGGACAGTGACCTGGTTCCCAGTAGACTCGATCAGGTCTTTGACCTTCAGGCCCAAACCGCAGTACTTCACTGTTAAAACAGCGACGGGCCGACACAGGAGGGGACACAGGAGGTGGTGGTTAGATATACAAACCTGATTAGATATTATAAGTGCAGATTTGGGATACACACCTCTTATATACTCTGAAAACAGACACTCAGACAAGCTGGTGACGGGTTCCTGTATCTTCACCAAGTTATAAAATATGCTGATCAATAACGGCCTCTAAATATTTACTGTTGTAATTTTGTATTTACAGTAACTTCCCAGGTGTATAGAACAATAATTCCTGATGATATGATTAAATTAAATGAAACACGGATCCAATGCGATGCAAAATTCTTAATTTAGATTTTTCTTACGAGTCGAAACGTGTCTGTTATGAGTCAGTGAGCTTTATATCTGCTGCAGGCGACTGACTCAAGGTCCACACGAAAGCAAAGAGGATTGAACAGCCTCCTGCAGCACAATCTATTTTAATATCTTGAATATCAAGACCTGCAAGCGTACGTTTGAAATCATGTCCCTGCAGGTACAGTCGAGCCTTTTCCCAAAACTATCTGTCCATTTTTTGTATTAATCTGTCTAAGTATAGGTCCAATATTTACCTTAATGTCTCGTTGTGAGCGTACGTGGAGCACTCGAACACGAGACTTAACTGTGACTTTAGGCTTGTCACGTGGCTGATGCATCGTCAGTCACTGCAGTTACGTGAACTTGTGTAATCTGGTGTTATATATTGATTTCCTGAACATCGAAAGCGATTCCCTTTGTTGTCGTGCCCGAAATATTTTCACGTTTAAAAAAAAAAGACAGCACAACACGTCCTTCTCTATCGAGCGCCTGATAATTCGTTGAGCAACAGGCTGATGAATCAATGAGGTAAACTCAAAAAATGCACGTTAAATAATAATAATGAAACTCAAATCGAGTCTGCTAACTTTAATAAAGTTTAAAATATCCCAACCGTGGTTCAAAAACATGCTCAGGGTCACAGAGATGTCAGAAAGGTGCCGGGCAGAGGGTTTCAAAGCTATCTGACAGTCAGTGGTGTCTTAGAGAATTTAATTTCGTCACTGTGTATCTGAACTGACTCGACAACAGGAGCTGATAAAAACACATCGAAGTATCTTGTGTCACTCTCACCAATCTCACTCCTCTTCAGTCCGATGCCATTGTAGAGGCGGAGGTAGTTGACCTGGCAGTCGCTGTCTTCTATGTCCAGCTCGGCGAAGCGAAAGTGGATCCTGTTGCCGTGGGGCACACTGATCTCCCACTCGCACACCGTGTTGTTCGGGTACGTCCCCGGGTAACCCAGAGAGGACAGCGTCCCACTGCTGGGGCCGAGAACACTGGGGCCACAGCCATCACCTGCAGGACAACACAGACAGAAAATTAGAATCCTAGGGTAGTGTTTTAAAGCATTATATGTTTTTTTATTAATTTATATAGCAGAGATTCTTCAAAGTACCACCACAAGCTTAAATTAGTCCCTGGTTTCCTACTATTAGTGTGTACAGCAAAGGGTTATGCAGTGTAATAAACTTAAACATTACTCTTTATGTTTGGGGATTGGTTTGTTTCTTTCTGCACGTCAGTACGTGAGTGAAGTAGAAATACACTCTTCCTTTTAGATGTAACGATTCAGCCATGAATCATAGAATTGGCGGCTGAACTCTAACCCTAACCCTCCAAGTTTTGTGGTGTCTTTGAGCAAGACGCTGAACTCCAAATCAAGTGTCAATGTTGCTTTGGATTAATAAAGACGCAATCATTCAATCATTATGGCGATCAACAGACAGATCACCTGCAACTATTTTGATGATTGACCAAATATTTTGGCATAAAATGAAAACATCAGAGATCAGAATTTTTACCATCAGACAGAGTAACCGTGTTCACTTATTGTTTAAGATCTTTGGTTTCCAATATTTTCCTGCCTTGAAAACTTTGTGAGGTGATCCTGAGTATTATAAGACATATGTACAGTTACTTACAACTGTGTCATACATGGTATAAGTGTGTCTAACCCTTTGTTAGGTTTGTTTGTTTTAGTATTACTTTATTTTTGGAGGGACGGAGTGAAAGGACGAAGATATGTACTACTATGTTTGCATCTTCACACAGTGGTGCTGGTCATTGTACAAAATGTCAAATATTCCTCCAGCTTCTCAAATGTATGGACAAACTAGAATATTGTTAATTGTTATAATTTGTCAAACAAAACAAGACATTAAAAGACATTAGGACGGGAGTCTTCAACCAGGGGTCCGCAGAGGGTCATAATAATCGACTTTTACCCAAAAAAAAATGTATGAGAATTAAAATCTATATAATAAAAAGCTACTTTTGACAAAAACTATTACTATTTATATATTGTTTATACATTATTCCATTACTCATGAACTGTTTTATCAATCGTCAACGCGTATAGGCTCATAACCCGGTATATGAATAGGTGAATAAAGTGAAATAAAAAGGTAAATAAAGTAGATATTAAAGTTATTATAAGCCAGGCTTATAATGTGACACATTCCCTGTTTGTCTCTCGTCCAAGAGGTAGAGAAGACTCCCGCGTTAGAATAAAAATAATTGTGACTTGAGTTTAAAGAAGTGTGTGTGTAGCTGTCAGCAAGTGTGTGTGTGTGTGTGTTGATGCTGTGTGGACTCATGGCTCTGAGATAACACACACTCAACAGTGTCACGCTTTCTTGGTGCTAAGTGGATGTTCTGGAGTTACGTAAGAGCCTCTCAGTGGACACTATCCAGATGAACAGGACAAAAACAAACCAAAAAAAAAAAAGTCTGACTCACAAATACTGAACAACTTCAGCAGGAGTTCAACATTGGTGCATAGTTCACTGTTACTTGGGTTTTATTTTACTGGTACTGGGTTTATTTAACTGTTATTTATTTCAAAGACTAAATTCTTTATAAGGTTTTAGATTTATATATTGCATAGTTCACTGCTACTTTGGTTTTTATTTTACTGTCACTGGTTCTACTTAACTGTTATTTATACATGTGTATATAGTGTTAAAATAGGATATTGTATAGGTGTATAGTGTTAAAGTTTTGTTTTCTTGCTATTACTCACTATCTCAACTACACCGGGGCAAGCGGCGGGTGGGAACAAAACAAGGGGGGGAAGAGGTGACGGGAGAGAGAGATAGAGCGAACAACGTGTGTGAAAGATTGACATCACACAGAAGAGATCGAGATGATATTCGAGAGAGTAGATAGGATATTCCACATCACAACAGAAAGGACATACCTTACATAGATATATATATAAAAAAACCAATGGTGCTTGATAGATATATGATATATATATATATTCTATATAGATATATAATAAGATATATATAGTAAGTATTTCTGATTCTGACATTACCTTTCCTCAAGTTAACACTAAATAAATAAATAAATAAATAAAACTACAGAGATTATTTGAATTATCACATAAATTATTAAAGTTAATTTAGGATGTGACAAACTGTGTGTCCACGTGTTTACACCCCTCATACCCCCCCACCCCCGCCCTCCAGTGTTACCCCACCCCCAGCCTGCTGTGGCCACCTGAGGGTTGAAGATGCCCCCAAACAAACAAATACCCCAATATAGGCACAAAATGGCGTCACACCGACTGACATAAATCTAAACATCTTGTTGCTCGCTGTGATTGTTGTGGTGAGTTCACGGCAGTTTGGGGAAAAAAAAATTGAGCTACCTGCGAGGAGGTAGGCCACACGGTCCCCACAAATGTAACTTAAACTCCACCACCACCACCACCACACTCCGTTAACAGATTAGTTATTTAAAAAAGGGTAGCTTATAGACACACGTAAATAAAAGTGTAAGTGTGAATAAATCGTTTAAACCGTCGACAATCTCCGCTTTTTTGTGTGTGTTTTTATTAAAAAGAACCGGTTCGCCTGTTTTTTGTACTACAGCAGCAAACACACCATGACGGGCGGCGGCGGCAAAGCGGTGTAAACCAACCGGAACTCCACGTACACACACGACCATGTAAGGTAAACGTGAACGTTGGTGTTTAAACCGTTAGCCGTTAACCGTCGTTTGTTTGTTCGTTTGTTTGTTTGTTTGTTTGTTTTAAAACAAACCAGCATGGCCGTAGTGTGTCGCCGCCGTTACCCTCGGCTCCCCCTCCCTCTCTTCCCCCCCAGTTGTCACCGCAGCTGTGCGGCGGCCGGGGCGGCTCAGCACACCAACCTTTCTGCGCTCGACAGCCGTCCTCCGCGGTGAGAACGATGAGAATCGACAGGACGAGAACCCCGGCCCCTGTCGGTCCCCTGCCCACCACCATTACCGCTCTGCCCATAGCAGCCTGCAGTCTGAATGCATACTGCTCGCCGCTTCGGGACCCGGCTGCACCGCTCCAACCTGTGCCCAAAATGTCCGAGAATAAACTCCTCGACGGGTGGAAGTCCGCGTGTGGTTTCCTCTGTAAACGATCCAGTGGTTCGCGACACTCTCACTATGGAGGTAACTGCTCCACACACACATACACACACACACATACACACACACATCCAGGCTGTGTGGAGCTACTTCCTCCACCGAGGCTCCTCCTCCTGATCTGGAGTCCCCCAAGCGGTGTGAATGATCCCGGACTCACCCCAACACCATCACAGCCATGTTAGAGCTCACACACACACATGTTAGAGCTCATACACACACATGTTAGAGCTCATACACACTGTACACACACATGTTAGAGCTCATACACACACATGTTAGAGCTCATACACACTGTACACACTGATACACACTGTACACACACATGTTAGAGCTGATACACACTGTACACACACACACATGTTAGAGCTCATACACACTGTACACACACATGTTAGAGCTCATACACACTGTACACACACTGATACACACTGTACACACACATGTTAGAGCTCATACACACTGTACACACACATGTTAGAGCTGATGCATACATGTTAGTGCTGATACACACTGTACACACACATGTTAGTGCTGATACACACTGTACACACACATGTTAGAGCTGATACACACTGTACACACACACGTTAGAGCTGATACACACATGTTAGAGCTGATACACACTGTACACACACATGTTAGAGCTGATACATGTTAGTGCTGATACACACTGTACACACACATGTTAGAGCTGATACACACTGTACACACACATGTTAGAGCTGATACACACTGTACACACACATGTTAGAGCTGATACACACTGTACACACACATGTTAGAGCTGATACACACTGTACACACACATGTTAGAGCTGATACACACTGTACACACACATGTTAGAGCTGATACACACTGTACACACACATGTTAGAGCTGATACACACTGTACACACACATGTTAGAGCTGATACACACTGTACACACACATGTTAGAGCTGATACATACTGTACACACACACATGTTAGAGCTGATACACACTGTACACACACACGTTAGAGCTGATACACACTGTACACACACGTTAGAGCCCATCATGCAGGTCTGTACACACCTGTCAGTATTTCTGTTGTCTGTGTCAGTCTGCAGGGTGATAATATTTTGATAATAAAGGTTATAAAGTTGTAATATTACAGAGAGAAAATGATACAAGAAGTATAAATATAAGCAAGTATATATGAGTATATAAAAGTATGAGTATAAGTATATGCAGGTAAAAGTATGAGTAGAAGTAAGTAGAAGTATGGGTATAGGTATATGAGTATAAGTATAAGTATATGTAAGTATGGGTATAGGTAAGTACAAGTACAAGTAGAAGTATGGTTATAAAGTATTTTCATGTCAATTATACGCCCAAACTTCTAGTATTTATATGGTAAAATCTGGAATAAAACCTTAAACATGAAATCAACAGTACTATTATCCTTTTACCGTAATATTAGAAAAAGTTATACCGTATTTATTACGGTCAAATTTTGGAAACCATAAACTGCCAGATTTTTACTGTATAACAACAGTTTTAGGTTCTTGTTGTCGTTGTTTTTTTTTTTTCTTGTCATACTGTTTTTCAACTGTTTTTTGTAACTTTTTTTCAGATTATTGGAATTTCTTGAAAATTCTCTAAATTAAATTCAAAGTTTTAATTGTTCTGTTTGGACTGGAGCAGTTTACAGGACAGAGTCATTGTTGATGTTATTAGTAACACCTGTACTTTTCCTAATATGACATGTCCCGACATGTCTGCTGTCTGATCCCGTGTCGGATGAAGCAGTGTGTTAATGTTAATGTGCTGGGTTATCTGAATGAAATGTTCCACATATAATACAATAAATAAATATAACATTTAATCATGATATTATCATATAAACTAAAACCCAGGGCATTATGATTAAATGTTTGATTTTGCAATGAGTTGCAGTGAGTTGAATTGTTTGAAGCAGGACATTTCACATCCAGTCACAGTGTTGACATTCACTAATGAATCAGACGACGCACAGGTCATTTAGATCTGATGTCGTCTTTCTCTTCGCCCGTCTGACTGAGACCGAGACAAGACAGACTGATCTCGAGTACTGCAACACTTGTGGAGGAAAAAATCCACTGCTTCTCAAACTGTGGTACGTAGAGATACTCGGAGGAATCTCTACATTGTAACTAACGAGATAGTAAGTGGAGGTTAAATTAATGATTTGAAAAACTCTTCACGTGGCTCCAGACAGGAAATATTAGGAAGAAAAGTTCAGATCAGGAGTGACACTTTTCTCCCAAACGAACTCGGCCTGTACGCTGCTGGATTTTAACGTCTGTCAAACAGTGCTACGTGTAAAGATGAATATTTTCTGAGGCGGTACGTGGTAAAAAAAGGCTGTCCATCTCAAAAATAATATAATATGTCATTTCTATGTGAGGACGTTGAGACCAGTCATAAATACGAAGGAGACCACGCATGGTGGATGAGATGTAATCGACCTAATCATTGCGTTGTTGTGTCGGTCAGACTTATACATAGTGTAAAGATTTGTGTGAGTTTCACACACACGCCCTTTATTTTTGTCCTTGCACTTAAATCTGGGGATCTCTAAAAAGTAGTCCAGCACAGAGAGAAGTCGATTCTGTCTGATTAATGACTGGGTGGCACATCGTACGCCCACAGGCTTTAGCTGGACGGCGCGTTAATGGGAAGAAATATTCACTTATGATTGTTCTGCAGTACACCCTGACTTGGCCCAGAGCGGTGACGTGAAGCAACTGTCAGAGTAACCAATAGTAACACGTAGCAACAAACACAGTTTTTAGCCTGTAGCCTGTGAGTAATAGTCGGTCGGATGATTCAGTGTGTGTGTGTGTGTGTGTGTGTGTGTGACTTTGTTTCTCCATGTGCAGACTGTAGGCAGATGTCCATGAGGGTGTAAGATGTAAGTGTAATGTTTAGGGAAGTGGCCAGATAGTCAGTCATGCTGAAATTGTCCACATTCTCTCCCATATACACCCTCACACACACACACACACACACACACACACACACACACACACACACACACACACACACACGCACACACCGCCTCAGTGTCTGTGTTGCTAGGACAAATTTGCACAAGGGGAACTCCAATATATTCACATTAAGATGTCCCCGAGGGTCATTCGTACGTGTCAAATATCGACTAATAAACGTGCTATGGTGCACGATTAGAAAAATAATGTTCAATCTAATGCGACCCAGAGGAATATCCCTGCTTAATCTTTGTGTTTTGGCTATATTTCCTCTCAGTTTGGGCTCCCACAGATCCCAATTGTGTACATATAGTATATAGAATATATATACGGTATATAAAGGTGGTGCCACAAGCTGGGGTTGCGTGCTCGATGGTTCAAACTCCGCCCGGGGCCTTTCTGTGTGGCGTTTGCATGTATTCTCCGGCTTCTTCCCACAGTCCAAAGACAAGCAGGTTAATTTGTAGCGATGGGAAGTTCAGCTCTTTTCAAAGAGTCGTCTCTTTCAGCTCTTCATTTAGCGTCACTCGTAGCCTTTATGAATGGTTTGTGTGCTAGTAAACATTCAGTGTTTTCATAAAATGTTTATTTTTCTGCATTTTTTCCAGCTGTGCAGGTTTGTTGTTGACCTGGCCTGTACCACTACCCCCCTCCTTCTGTCACATAATGGTATGATCCTAGTCTGTCCTCGCATGCGATTGGCCCCCATGGTGCGCCCGTCATCAAAATAAAGTACCGTCCCTGCCTGCATGGATTCTGAGCAGGAGCGGCTAAAGATTCGGCTCTTGTCGTTCACTACAAAGAATCGGCTCGTTCGCGAACTACACATCACTAGTTAATTTATTACTGTCCATAGGTGTGAATGGTTGTTTGTTTGTATGTGTCAGCCAGTCCAGTGCCAGCTGGGATACGATCCAGCCCCCTGCGACCCTGATGAGGATACGCGGTTACAGAAAATACACAGAAAGATTGTTAACAGTGGATGCAACACATGCACACAGTCGTACAATCTGTTGCAACTCAGAGTTTCTACTTTTTGTTCTCACTCTGCGGTGAGTTAGAATAGCGAGTACAACACAGTGTAGTACAACAGCACTACTAACTATGGCCTCAGTGATAAAGCATAGCAAGTAGAGTGGATATATTCCTTTTGTTCACAGACAAAGAAATGGAGAATATGTAACGCTACGTGATTTATGTCTGAGAGCTCAAACTCTTCGTCGATCCTTTAATTACAGACTGACAGCACAGCAACACTGAAACAAAAGTAATGAAGCGTTTACTTCTGAGACATGTCAGCCGTCCAACATCATGTTTACGAGTATTTTTCATAAAACTCTGACGTATGAAGTGGATGAAAGTATGTTCCAGGGTTAAAACTGTCAGAGAGGAGTTGATATAAACTTAATATATGGTCATTTCTGTGGTCACTGTATTACATTTATATTACACTCACAACTTACAGTGTACCAAAATAAATTTAATAATATATTCATGTTTATTCCTCACCTTTTATCACATAGATTGAGCTGAGACGTAAAAACAAAAGGTGTTCATCCCAGGTCATGATGTCACGTTCAGCTCTTATAATAACAGAGTTTCTTCAGACTTCATGTTCTTCACACTTAACATGCACAATGCAAAAACAAAGACTCGTCCTTGTCCGACACTTTGCGTTGATCAAATGTTGTAGATCTACTATTTTAACATCTAAGCATTAATGCCCAGTGTTTTCTACTCGCTCCACAAGGAATTTATCAGCGGGTTAATTTATGATACCGGATAAAAAGCGGATTAAACATTTACATTTCTAACTGGCTGTTGCATTGGTTGTTTTCGTGCTAAACTGTTGCAGTGAGGACCTCTGCTGGAAAGATGCACATGTTGCAGGCAGTCCAGTCCAGATCAGATTGTGCCACTCGGTGGTCACAAAGTATCATAACAGGTTAGACACTGAAATCTGAAACTATCAATCTGTTATTGTCTGTATTTTCAGTATAAACAGGCCTGAGTGCAAGTCAGAGTATCACTTAACACGATGCATGACTAGATAAATGTGTGTGGGTTTGACAGTGATCTAGAGGTCTTTCCGCATCAGATGAGTCGATTCAGGCTTGGCACAGACTTTTGGGGGGGAGACAGTTAGTGAGAGCTTAGTCATCGCATGCCTGGAGCTGGATCGTGTCCGTACCTGCTGATTCCAGATCTGGCCAACAATCAACTCAGGAAACAATAGGTACAACAAGATTCACACCTGCAGATTCCGGCTGCCAGAATCACCACCTGTTACGGGAATTTGAAAGAAAAACCCTTAAATAAGGAGGATCAGATTCAAAACATCAAAGTTTAGGTTGAATTTATTGTTCTTGTACAAGAGGAGCGTCTCACGGTGCAACACACTAAAGGGGTTACAGAGAAAAAGGCTCCCTGAGGAGCTCTGACACTTATACATTTTCGTAAAAATGGGCTGTGTCAACCCCTGTAAATTGTTAACAGACAATTTGCATATAATGCATTTAAACAGCTTTCTTCAACATATCCCCTAATGAGTAGCCATTATGTCACCTCTCTGACCTGTCCCTAGGCCTCATTCTGTTCTGAAATCTCTTTATTTATACATTAACCTGAACTTTACCTTACCCTGCCAGTCTCAGGAAAACAGCAACAAACGGAAGTGTAATAAAGGAACAAACATTGTATCAGTTAAAACATCTAACTAGCTGTGTAACCCTCATTTTTATAACACCACCATTAACATCAATCGTTCTAATAATATCAATGCCAAAGAGAAATCGGTGTTAGGACAGCTCGGCAGGTGAGAGGTGGTTTATCCTGACCACAGAGGAGTCCCCCAGCAGGCGGACTCTTCCTGTGAACACCAGCCTTCGTGTTACGCAACTAAAAACCCCATGCATGTTCAAACACAGGGCGACTTTCAACGGTAAATAACAAACATGCTTTAATTCTCTGAACTATCTGAGGTGATTGCTACTTGATCCTCTGCACGACGGCAGCAGAGAAGCGAATTATGCATTATAAGAGAATAAAATATGAGCTGGGCACATGATCAGAGTCTTTATTGGTAGTGTTCCCTCTCACGCATCATGGCGCCATTTAAAGGACACCGACCAGACACCATGAGGCACAAAGTTGCTGCAGAGATTTGAAGTCTCGACATGTAGCTGTTCTTGACCGGTCAGCGTGAGAGGGTCAGCGTATGCAGCAGAAAGCCGACTGGTATTCTAACACACTCAGTTGTAAAAGGAGCTTTGGACTTTGAAGAATTCAGCCAAGGCCCTGACAGTGACCACGGGGTCAAGAGTTTCCACGGCGATCCACAGGTACTATGGAGCTTCTTGATGAAGTAACTTTGAGAAGGTTCTCATGATCTCGACATACATCATTTGACAACATTTTTTCACATCATTTTTCACATTTTATTTAATGTTATTGCTGCACGTCTTCCTTCAGTCGATCTGTGAGTGAGTGCACTAAGTGATATGTCCACTGGGAGGCAGTGTAGGGCACAGACCTGTGGTGAGTGAGGGTCCAGGTGGATTTAGGGGGACACCAGCAGGCAGCTGTCTCATATATATAAACTCTCTTATATATCAGTGGTCATCATTAGACCTCCAGCGACAAAAGTGACACAGATTGTCTTTACAGAAAAACACACACATTCATTTTTGTTAATTCGGAGTTACAAGTTGAATTTGTGCTCATTACAAACGTGTACACAAAGTACATACAGTCTATGCAATATATATGCAATACTGTACTCGTTATACCAGGAAAATATGCTTCCTACTCTACAACATTTATCCACGGACGTTGTGGCTTTGCAGATGAAAATTTGATTTCATAGGCTCGCCCTGTTTGGCCGCAGAAGGCGTGATAACAAGGAGATGATTTATCGTTGACTTGTTGAATCCTGAACAGAACCAAAGATGCTCGGGTGCAAAAGAGGTTCTCCTGTTCCACAGTTCTCTTCCTAATATTTCACGCTTGGAGCCACGGTGTTTCGTTTGTCTTAGCATCACGTTAGCTCATAACTAATCATGGATGAACGTGACTACAGAGCAGCCTGAAATGCAAAATATTACAGAAAAATGCAACGTTTATTTTCAGTTACATTCCTGCGAACTGATAGTTCATTCAAAACAAAGTATTAAATGTTTTTAAATTACTTTATTTAATGGGGGAAAAACATATACATAACAATACGCGCATTCAGAGTAGACCTCTGCTTGACTTTGAATGCCTCCTGGGTGATATTGTGTGGCAGCATTACACACACACACACACACACACACACACGTGTGTAATGTGTGTGAGCCGCATGGTTATCCCCCCTCCTCGCTCAGATTTATGTTCAGCGTAATCAGCGATTATTCAGACAGAAGAAGCCCTGTGTGTGTGTGTGTGTGTGTGTGTGTGTGTGTGTGTGTGTTTTCCATGTGTGTACCTTTTGTTTGTGTGCATGTGTCCGAGCACACGCATGAGCGCCTGTGAGTTATGTGTCATCCTCCATCCATCATCACAGCACAGGCAGAGGAACAGTACAGTTTAAGTGTCTGCGGTTGCAGGAAAGGAAACGCGGTTTTTCCAGCTACCGGTTTGTTCCATATTTCTGCTTCCATTAAATAAACACAGGTGAATTGATGAGTCCGGCTCAGTGTCCAGATCACGGCTGGTGGTCCACCACTGCTGCTGTGTAACCATTAACCATCACACTACAGCACCCTCCAGTGGGACGGTCGACATGTGAACATACATCACACACTCACAGATTCCTGCATACCTCCTCACACAAATAGACATTTTATGGAAGACATACCAAACAGCAGCAATCAGACCCGGTGCACATCTGCGGTCGTCTTTTGACTCGGGAGAATTTGCTGCAGTTTTTCAACGGGAACTTTGGAAACAAGCTCTTTCTATCCGAAGACTAAATAATCAGCAGCAGAGCGTCCGAAGCAGGGGCCACTGTAAATGATGATCACTGGGAATACACGCTAATAAACAACCGAACAAGGAGCTCATTCAACGTCATGTGCACACATGCAAAGACACAAAGAAGACATAGAACGGACTGCTATGCTGTAGACAGTGGTATGACGAAGTTAAAAGATCAATACCACATATCTATACGTTTAATGATTAGTTTATCTTAGCATAAAAGATGCAAAGATCTACCGTATTTTTCGGGCTATAAGGCGCAATATCAATTTTATAAGGTGCCTCCTGTCAATTTTCACACATAAGGTGCATCGGCTTATAAGGCGCAACAGGTGAAACAAAACGGTGTCAGATAGGTCGAACTTTATTCAACTAACTCACAATATCTCGGCCTTCGTGAAAGCTCGAACTGATACCTTAGCCCAGGCATCCACGATCCACTGGCAGACAGTGGCGTAACTCGCCCAGCGTTGCCTCCCTGTCTTTGTGAATGTGTGTCCGCCTTGTGTCATCCAACGCTCTCATGCAGCTCGCATTTTAACTTCGAACGGCCTGTTGACACCAATATCTAGCGGTTGGAGTTCTTTGGTTAATCCACCCGGAATGATGGCGTGCACTGAATTAGTTTGTGTCACTTGGGTTTTGACAGTATCGGTGAGATGGGCGTGCATGGAGTCGTAGATCAATAGGGACAGAGATTCGTGGAAAAAGCCGTCCGTATTACTCTGCGAGGCTCCTGACTACGGTAGCCTACGGTAACGTGTACCACATAAAATCGGTTCGAGGTTAGTAAACACAACCAGAATTAATACATAAGGCCCACTGTTGATTTTTGAGAAAATTTAATGATTTTAAATGCACCTTATAGCTACTGTAACAGCAGCTAATGCAGCTGTAATTATCTAATTGTATCATGTTGTATGATCTTTACAAACGCTTAAATGTACGAACATATGAATAGTTTTACGGGGGTTTATCTGCGGGACTCTTTCTTGGCCGGGTGCAGTGACTTTCTAAAGTTTTGTTGTCACAACAGAGACCTCAGGAAGAAAAATGATACTGTAACGCCACAAACTGTATTTATGCAGAGCCACGTATTTTGTCTTTTTTCAGAGGTTTGTGGCATCACAGTTAAAACTGTTGGCCATTTAAGACTGAAAGGAATGAAATACTCTGGCCTCCTCCTCCTCCTTTCTCCTTTCTCCTTTCTCTCTCTCCTTCTTTAAATTGCTTTTCTGAATTTATTGTCAGCTTAAACAAATTGTGTTTGTCCGTCAGGGTTATACACACTTGAACAGAAATACAGAGGACGCAAACACGTAAATCAGTCGCTCCATCCACAACATGCATGGTAAGAAAAAAAAGGCAGAAACTTTAACTCTTCAATGTTTTATACCAACAGGATAAAACGATTTAAAGATTTTCTGCATTGTAAATACGCAAGTGGTTTTGTTTAATACTTCACTTCATCGTCGGTGAGTAATTAATTCCAGTTCCAGCTTCATCTATTTCTCTGCTCTTCTCTGTATATCGTTTATTATATTTTTGGGATTTTTATATTTTTTTAGACTCTGTTAACAGCCTTTTTTGACTCTCTTAGACATTTTTATTGATCCACAGATTAATCACTGATGAAAATAACTGTTAATGAATTTACTTTGAATCTTTTTGCCATATCCATGTTTATGTTTGAATACTTGTACCTGCACATGGTTTCTATCTTCGGTTACTGAAAAAATGATTTTGTTGTGAAATTACTGTTAAAACAGAAACACGTTTATTTGTTCAGGCTGTAGTTTGTGCTGTTCGTGGATTACATTACATTGTTGCACATGTTTCTGTTTTTCTGGACTCTCGGTCTTTATTAATGCGTGCGCACACCCAGCATGTGATTGAGGTGAGAGTTTCACGAGCTGTGGTTCTGGTTTGGATCCACGACAGGAGCTGATTTTTTTAAAAACTTTCTTCTGTAATAACTCGTCTTGGTTCAAGGCCCAGAGAACTTCCCTTGGACCTGAGCTGGTCGAGCTCTGTCTGTCTGTCAGGATCCATCCTCGGCTCTCTGGACACATTCCTCGTCCAGGTGGTGCTGTGTATTTTCTTTCTCATTCTGCATGAGCACCCCATGTAAACTTTTCCAGGCCAAATTCATTCATTATTCACACACACACAATGAAAAGGTTTCATCTCCTTGGCACCTCTTAGGAGATATTCTGGTCTAACCTTTAACTCTGCACGTTTAATCAGCTTCAGAAGAAGAATGGGACGATTCAGTTATGGGATAAATGGTCATATGATTTGTTCTGGTACCAGTTTTTAACGGGGGTAGAGAAGCATATTTTATGGGTGTTTCATCGTCCAAGACAGAATAAATAAACTGCAATATCTGTACTTTCTGAAGGTTCAAAGGTCGACTTGTAGGAGGTCCGTCTGGCCGCACTCAGCTCCCCCACTGTATTGTATATGGAACATGTTTGCGTTGGTGTATGTGTGTGTGTGGTCTCATGTTTACATATATATTTCACAGAAGCTCCACTACACATTATTTACAGTGTAGGTTTTATTGTAAGGTCTCCCAAGTAGCAACTAGAAGAACAAGAATACATCGGTGATTGATAGAGAGTGATTAAGAAACCACACGGTGTCGCACAGGAGGCTCATCCAAAAACTGCAGTTCCTCTAACGTCCACTTGAGGCTGGCTCCAGAAGTGAGTCAGTCTCCATAAGTCCCCATGTTCAAATGTCCAACTTCAAAGCAGAAATAAACATGTTTACAGCCTGGTACAAACAGTTTTGGTGGTTACCAGGCTTCATTCAGCTTCACGTCTTTGCCAAGATTGTCTGACTAATTCTGTATCAGAGAATCAATCTGGTCTATGAAGGTTTCTCCAAGTTTATATACAATAAATCTGGCCTGATCTCGAACAGCGTCTGCTCCAAGTCAGGCCGAGCTCCATGTTCCTGTAACTTGTGTCATATTGTGGTTTTACCTTTGAGTGATCTGCATCTGTTGATACTTTCCCATGAGAAATAGTTTGTGGGTTTGGTGGTGAGATTGCACTCTAACTGTGAAGAGGATGGTCACAAGTGTTTACAGGACCTGAGAACCAGAGAGGGTTTTTTCTTTGGCAGAGACATGATGTACCCACACACACTCCTCTCTGTCTTTACATGCACTCAAAAGACCAGATCTAGTGGCATCTAGCTGATTGTGATTCCCTGGCCTCATCCTCTTCTTCCTAGCATGAAAAAGAAACTACAGTGGTCACCAAACGTCCGTTATATCCACCTAAAAATAAGAGTTTTTGTTACGTTACAATGAGAAGAGGGGGGTCCTCTTCCATGTTTCTACAGTAGACTCCAGATACTGTTCACACTAAGGAGAGGGTGGGGGGGGTTGCAACCCAAATAGTTGCGACAAAACAAATTATTCCATGTCACAGTTTAGAAAATACATTTTGGAGCTGTATTTCTTTCAAGCATATTATACCTGGCATGCTCGCCTGCCATGTCAGAGCCCGTGGTTTGACATTTAATGATGGCAACAGTGTGCGTAGGATGGAATAACAGACCGCCTAATATATGAGCCATTTGGGACTGCGCTCTGTACATTAAGTGTTCTCTCGTGCTACCAGGAGTGCCAACATTCACAATCATTATACAGATTATTTCAATGTGCTTTCAGTCACAGGGCAGACATTAAACAGTGCTTTTGTGTGAGCGCCCCGATGACAGAAACCACGACGCGTGGATTGGTTTCGGAGTTTGTAAATTCGTTTATCGCGTGCAGTTCGGTTGTATCGTCACCACGTGGCATGCATCTATCAACCAGATGAAGTCAGAATGTTTTCATTATGCATTAATGAGAAGATTGATATGTGTATTATTCTCCATTACCCGATCACTTACAAGATGTTTCTCTTCTTTTTTAGTGCAAAATGCATATATGCTTGTTATTCTTAGGATACACTGTAGAAAATGTAGATTTTACAGTGAAAAGCTGCCAAACTATGACAGCAAAAGACCGTAAATGTATGGCATACATATGTATACAGTAAAACACAGTCACATTTCAAAACCTTTATTTATACGTATTTTACATTAGAGACTGTTAACTCTACAGCAAAACACTGTAATATTTAATGACATATTTTACAGTCTTTTGCAGTTTTTCACCATAAAAACTACAGTTACTTTAAAATACGGACTAAAACATCAACCGTATACATGAAGTACTAATATCCTTTCACTGTAAAAAAGGTTATACTGTATTTATGACGGTAAAATTCTGCCAACCACGGCTGTAAACTGTAAAATTGTCCTGAATTTGAATTTAAGTTGCTCGTCTCCACATCTTCCCATGCTGTCATCATAACATCCATGCTGTAGGCATCATTCTGCTGCTGTCTCTGTTGGAAATGTGGACTTTTCCTCAAGTTTCAAAGTTCCTCAGGGTCTAAGCAAACAAAACAAATGCTTACATTTCTGTGAATACCACATAGCACGCATGGCAAACTGCCGAAGCCACTGCTGTCCTCTCCCCATATGCTGTATCCCAGCATGCTATCTGTTTGTCCCAGGTCAACATTGAGTCCTATGAGCATTCCACACATACTAACACCTCACTGCAGAATACCCTACCCACAATGCCCTTCAGCAAGCACCTGTGTTTATGGCCCAGTACCTTACCCTTTAACCCAATGGTATGGAGAGTATAGAGAGTCGGCATCATATGAAAAACTCAGCTACATCTCTTACATCTGTTACAAGTCTGATTGATTAATATCAAACTTTGCATGAGTGACAGTGGTAATCACTGAAAATGCACTGAAAGTTGAAGGGACATAAAGAGTGTTTCCATCCTCCTGTTTCTATACGCAGTTTCAATTTGTGTATAAACCATGAGTATAGGGTGTCGTTTAGCTTCCCGCGTACAAAGGCTCAGTCCTTGCCGCGGCGGCCCAGGGTTCGACTCAGACCTGTGGCTCTTTCCCGCATGTCATTCCCCATCTCTCTCTTTCCACATTTCCTGTCACTTTTTAAGCTGTCTCTGTCAAATAAAGCAAAAACGTGAGTAGAAACCACCTCCGGGGCAGTGAAATGAAGCCACAAACTGCAGTTCCTCTAACGTCCACTTGAGGCTGGCTCCAGAAGAAGTGAGTCAGTCTCCATAAGTCCCCATGTCCAAATGTCCAACTTCACAGCAGAAATAAACATGTTTACAGCCTGGTACAAAAAACAGTTTTGGTCTCTGTAGCTAATTTCCCCGTTCATGACAACTGTACTGAGGGTGAATTTATATACAACTCACCTGTTCACATTATATTAAGGCTTAAAGTTATGCAGTTATGCAGGATTAAGAGCGTGGACGCTTTGATTGACAGGTGGGTGTCGTTACAGGTGGTTTGTTTGATCAACCAGGCGTCATTCGTCCCGCCTCAGGTCCGCTGATGATTTGGATCAGGCAGAAGGAGTAAGTACTACCAACATGGCGGTGGCCACAGATTTTCAGCTTCAAAACAGCTTTTCGGAAAAAAATCACACATACACTATCCATTCTTTATACAGTCAGTGATAGAAATATCAGAAATTTAAAGCATTTGGCCTAAACATCCACTGAAGCTTAAAGAAATTTAAAGCATTTGGCCTAAACATCCACTGAAGCTTAAGAGATGGATAAAAACACCAGATCTGTCTGTAACCTTCCTCAGATTCATAACAAAATCAAACATTTCTCTTTTAAATCCATCTCATCACGCCCTCTCCCTCTGTGGTCATACGATAATCTAAGGCGTCTTTGAAGACACAGAAAAATCAGTTCATTACAAGCAAACAGCAGAGAAACTTCACTTCTCTGTCCATGTATGACCTCGTACACTCCTCTACTGGGTAAATATGTTTATCCATCACTCACTTGTTTCTCCCACACTCACCATTAAATCAGATATGACAAGCATCTACAGACTGTCTGTCTCCCTCTGACATGTCTCGCAGTATTTCACTCTTATGATTCTGTCTCTCTGCCAAGCTGTGCATCGTAGCCCAGTGTGATGAGGGAGTGTGTGGGGCAGGTGTGACTTTACATTCCCATAAAGATTTTAACAATAACAAAACATGTTCGGAGGCGCCACAATAGAAAGAAGACATAATGTGGGATCGATGGTTGCAATGACAAAGTGTCTGAAGAAGATAAGTGTCCAGGTCAGTATCCATTAAATCTTCATCTAATTACTGTAAACATGAATTTGACTGATATGAAACGTCCACGTCTGTGTAAACATTTCAAAATAAGTACCAGAGCTTTTAGAAAAATCTGGATCTCCCAGTTCTAATTATTTTATTACACGACTTTGTTGGTCAGTGAAGGCGTTCTACTGTCTGTTATTTCTGTATACCACATGTGATAATGTGTAATTATTGTGAAATAAACCTCGACAGGATGATGCAGATTGACCCTCTTGGGGTTTATTTCACAGCAATGACCCTCTTGCTGAATCGCTTGCATATTGGTCCAATTAAAAATGACCCCGATTCTAAAGTCATGAGAAGAATGTCAGAAATCAGTATTAGAGATTGGAGGCAGATACTGTACATGCAACTCTCGGCTCCAATGCTGTCGTATGCACAATGAATTCATCATTAGGGCTCTGAGCATTAGGAGGAAAAACTACTATACATCCATTTTCACATCCGTCTCTCTACAGAAAACCTGGCAACCTGAGATTTAATGTGCTCATTAATTAAATTTAGATATTTGCCCTGCTTCTAGTTTTAAGTCTAATCTAAAAAATCAGCAAAGACGTGGATTGTTGGACCTGAGGCAGGCTGAATGAAGCCTGGTCGCTCAAACAAGCCACCTGTAACGTCCACGCTCTTAATCCTGCATAACTTTAAGCCTTAATGTAATGTGAACAGGTGAGTTGTATATAAATTCACCCTCAGTACAGTTGTCATGAACGGGGAAATTAGCTACAGAGACCAAAACTGTTTTTTGTACCAGGCTGTAAACATGTTTATTTCTGCTGTGAAGTTGGACATTTGGACATGGGGACTTACGGAGACTGACTCAAGTTTTTTGGGCTTCATTCACAGCCTTGAAGGTTGCTGCTTGGTCTGTATAACACACAGATGTGAGACTGATTCATAAGCTGCTGATGAATCAACGTTTTTTATACGAACCCATGTGAGAGAGCGCCTTTTTGAATCTCCACCCCATACCTTGTAAACTTGCCCGTCTGTGTCGGATTGGCGACGTCATCATCACTGAGCGTGGACACCCCCGAGGTGAGAGACTGGAATGTTACAACCTGTTGATTGAGGCAAAGGATTGTGGGTGCGTGTGACGATGGAGGAGAAACCGTGCACGTGTTTGTGCATGTGCACGCCTATATACAGTCTACATATATATATGACTGTATGTGGGGTCAACACCACTGTGTGAAGACTTAAGTCTCAGTATAGGCCAGCTGTGTGCGGGGGAGTGTGCGAGGCCGTCCGTACATTCACAGCAAACTCACAAAGCTGAATAAGCCCAGTACTCACTCAGAGGCACGGACACATGTGCAGCAGGATGAACACATGACCGTGGGCCGCACAGGCTCTGTGTGTTACTTGTCCCATTAGCCAAAGTCCATGGGTAGACTGAGTGGAGACAGTGGTGTTCGGGGTCACGATGACTGGCCATGGGAGCCTCCTGTGACGGTTACGTTGGCTCCATTTTGGGAGAATTCGCCAAAATATGTGATCGAGTTTGTGTTGTCCTTAACCCAGCAGATACAAATACTGTACATATGACAGATGGCTGACAATTTAGAGATAAAGTAAAGGTTATGGGATTCTGACCTCACTGGAATGCCTCGTTTCTTTAAACTCCACAGTGGGCATTTGTTTCATGGGGGTGGAGGTCTGTGAGAGAGGGGTGGAGGTGGTGGTGGTGGTCCAAACTCCTGGGAGCACCACTGTGTGAGCGATGCAGTTGTTTTCTTAAAAAACTGAATAACAAACCTCTGGACTTGTTAGTGTTGAGAGGAGCATTTTTGAAGTGACACGGGGGACTCGTAAAAAAAACCCCATGATTTATTGCTGGACCCATGGTAGGGGGCAAAAAAACGAGAAGTACCCACTCTTGGTGCAGCAGGTGTGGGCTGAAGGCTGCGACAGTGCGGTCATCGTAACCTGTGATGAACGGGGCAGGACTGAACTAACATTAAGGTAATCAAATAATGATCATACTGTATATTTCACTGTGCGAATACACAGTTTTAAAGAGGTATCAGAGAGTAGAGAGAAAAACTGTGAGGCCTTCTGTTCAGGAACTACTCCATCAGTGAGTATGACGACTATGCAATGTAGCAAGGTGCTGCTATAACGCGAAAAACACTTTCCAGGATGTAAAGCTTCAAGAAATCAACAATATTTTTGCCTATTTGAAACAGGTTATCTTAAAAGAAGTCCAGATATTTCAAGTTTTAGCATTGCTATCTTGCAAAAAGACAAAATAAAGCAAATCTAGATCTGGATTCTTAAGTCTTGAAACAAAATCCACTTTAAGCCTTAATATAATGTGAACAGGTGAGTTGTATATAAATTCACCCTCAGTACAGTTGTCATGAACAGGGAAATTAGCTACAGAGACCAAAACTGTTTTTTGTACCAGGCTGTAAACATGTTTATTTCTGCTTTCTTCACGGAGGTTGCCGCTTTGGATCCGATCCATTCCTCTAGGAATTTTCACGGCAGTCCCTCCAACAGTTGTTGAGATCTTTCAGCCTGGTTCAAAACGGTGAGAGTTAGGTATACGCGGTGTGCTGCCGTGGCATGATTTGTGAATTAATTCAGGATTTATTTACTCTCGACATAGTTTGAAGTTTCTTGGTCTACTGCCCTGCATTGTTGGTGGTGCTCGGTTTGACCTACGGGGGTCAGAGAAGGAAGGTCAAGGTTCACTGATCTGGGCACCGGGCCAAAAGTTCAAAATAGTAAAAGTCTAAAAAGAAAGAAGCTGATCACACACTTGTTGAAAAGCATTGTAGGTATAAGCCTGATTTACTTGTTGTCCCCCTGCAGTAGCTGGACTCCCATAGGCGACGTCATGAACAGGTAAATATTAGCTCAGTGTGAGATCACAATCTGGCAAGAGGGACATAAATAATAATAATTATGCATTTTTTAATGGGAAGAACCATCGCTGACAGGTCGGCAGCGCATAGTCTGTCATTCTCGTGTCGGTTAAACTGATTGTTGAACACATCGCTCATGTTTTCGGTCTAAATTCCACAGCCCTCTGTCCCTACGGTCGAGGTGACACGGACACTTTTACGTTTACTCCTGTTTGCACTGCAAATTCCAGGATTGCCTCATGGTGAAGAGAGAAGGAGCAAAGGAATGTGGAAGCCCTTACTACAAACTCTGCGAATGCCGTAAACTCATTGGAATATGCGACGGGACAACTCTTTAACTGTTAAAAACAGATTCTTACGGCGAGTTACTGTGGCGATGGGCCGATTGTCTCCAGCTTTTATGACTGTAAAATGTAAACTCACAGCTGTGCAAATAATAAAAAATGCATCTACAGTTCCCGGGGTTGGACATTTAAACAGAGACAGCGAGTTGCTGGGACTCTCTGGGCATCAGTTTGAAGAGCGGAGGTCACAAAACGGTCTGTGAAAGTCGGAGGGACTAAGAGCAAGACGTAGACAGTGATGAATGGCAGACTGGTCACAGATTGCTCTGTAAGTTGCCACATCTAATAAGAACACTTTTCCACACACTGACACACACACTGTGTCTTCTGTCCGAACGCCATCTACTTGTTTTGACTATTGATAAGCGGCATTTATAGTACGAGCAAATGAGTGTTTTCGTTCAGGGAAAAAACACAAATACCTAGTGTGACTCTCATCGGGGGCTCTGGACAATGTCATACATAATACGCATCATAAACTTTCTCAGGGCGCAGAGGAGGCGTGCCAGCTGGTGGGAAAACAAAGACACTCTATAGTACATGCTGCGTGAAATACTGTGTTTGGGTAAGCGCGCACAAAATATGCGAGCGGGGAGGAATTTTCATTCTCATACAGCGGCAGCAATAACAAACTTGTATGATCTATATGTGATGCAGTAAGTTAGAGAAACCTGAAGTTTACTACCTAATTCACTACATTTGCATTCCTGCCTCCGTTATAACTGTGTGGAGAGCGCACACGAGGAGCCGCTCTGTTGGAGGCGCCACATCGGCTCAACGACGCGATGATCGCGGAAAACCCAGAACGAGACGCGGCTTCCAGGACAATCCTGCATGTTTTATACTAAATCACAATTACAAGTTGTTCTTGTAATAAGTCCACTGACAGAATAAAGACTGGATAGTGTATGTGTGACTTAAGCAGGTTAAATAAAGCCTGGTGGCTCAAAAACAAGCCATCTGTAACGACACCTACCTCAAAGCGTCCACGCTCTTAATCCTGCATAACTTTAAGCCTTAATATAATGTGAACAGGTGAGTTGTATATAAATTCACCCTCAGTACAGTTGTCATGAACGGGGAAATTAGCTACAGAGACCAAAACTGTTTTTTGTACCAGGCTGTAAACATGTTTATTTCTGCTGTGAAGTTGGACATTTGAACATGGGGACTTATGGAGACTGATTAACTTCTGGAGCCAGCCTCCGGTGGACGCTGGCAATATTTCACCTTATGTCACGGAAAAAAGTTGATATGGAAAAGAAAACAGTTGCACCTATAGCATTAATTTGGAGTGTTCTCTCTCTCCTTTTAGCTCAGTTTTGTTCTCCTCCAGCTCCTAAAGGGATCAAATCTGGCTCTTTAGCTGCTAAATGTTGCACTATCTTCACCAGCTTGTTGCCTATTTGATGCAGGATATGGCATGATGTGAAGAACTAATCATAAAGTTGCTGTAAAACTAAATAAAAAGATGCTAAAAAGCTCTGCAGAGCTGAGAATGAACCGCCGAGTCGGGCGATAAGATTCTCATAGAGTAGAACAGGTGGAAGCCGGATGGTGAGGAGGTGGCGAGGAGGTGGTGAGGAGGAGGTGAGGCCCCATTGAGGCTTCATTAATGGAACAGGAAGAGAATTGAAGCACGACGGCAAACACACACAACTCATTACCCCCTGGCTATCGTGTACCTTTCACACCACAACTCAAAGTGTGTGCCCAAGTGTGTGTGTGTGTGTGCTGGATTTATATGAGTTTTGTGTTTGAGTGGAGCTGCCGGGGAACAATTACAAGCTTACAGATGAAAACTGTATTTTAGTATTTGACTTCAGGATTGTGGGTTTCATTGGGTGTGCACGTGTCGTAGCCATGAAGCTGACAGATGCAACGGTTCGTCTTGTTAACGAAGGACGACGTCGTCAGAGGTTTTTCCACTCAGATAGAAGACAACAGAACTGTCTCTACTGTGCTAGGAACCAAAAGTTGGATCATCACCGAGAGCAGTAAGCTGACTAAGCTGACACTTGGCTGTCGGAGATCCAACAGGACATCCACCCTTTTACACCACCGTGTCAGTTTGGAGCTGCACGCACCCTCCATCCCTCGTATTAAACCACCCTGAAGGCAGAGACACACTGCCGGCCTCTGTTCTGTATCTAAAACTCAGCAGAGCAAGGAAATAAAAAGAGAAAACACGCAAACGGAGTCACGCCGTGTGTACGTACTGTATGAGAGTCGAGGCCGGACACGTCAGAGCTGCTGAAGTTTTTGTAGACAGGTGTCAAAACTGCCCTGGAAAGTGTCTCGGCGTCACAGAGCAACAAAGAACCTCAGAGAGAAGAAAAAGAGTATTTTTAGTCCACGGATGTGACTCAGTGCTTCCTTTTAAACCACGTTTAATGCTGACTAAACGCTTCACGCTGCTGCTACGTCAGGTGTAGCTGCAACGCTGACCCACGGAAGAAGCTCTCAAATAATAACTGCTGCTTTCAGTTACAGTCCTAAAGTTTTACTTCAGTGATATTACACGAGTATCAGATGTAAATAAACCCAGATCGTCGTGTTTCTTTGGTTCATTACATATTTTTACTGCTAAATCTGAAGTTTAACGGCAGAAAAAACATATTTTCTTTTGTTTATCACATATTTTGAGTATTAAATCTTAAATAAAGAGGAATAATACACTACATAGACAAAGTGATAATTATACCAACAGGGATTTTGTTTCTGTGGGAATCTGTGCCCATTCATACTTTAGAGCGTTTATAAGGTCGGGTACTGATGTTGGACGAGAAGGCCAGGCTCGCAATCTCGGTTCCGGTTCATCCCAAAGATCTTCGATGGGGGTTGAGGTCAGGGCCGGTATCTATGCGGGCCAGTCAAGTTCTTCCACACCGAACTCATTAAACCAGGTCTTTATGGACAGAAAAGGGTCTTCCCCAAACTGTTGCCACAAAGTTGGAAGTATGGCCCTTTACTGGAGATATCATTCCTCCTCCAACAAGTTAGTTGTAGCCAAATACTTTTGTCCGTATAGTGTAGATCCTCGACTCCTCCAGTCTGCACGTCGAAGTGTCCTTCAGCAAAATGCTGAACCCCAGATTGGTCCATGTGGTGGATGTGTCAGTGCTGTGTACATTCATACATATGCTGTAAATATGAGTTATGCAGCCTGTAAATGTTTAATTGTGTCTGTATTTCCCAGGTGTGTGTCAGGACAGGTGTCTGGGCTCAACAACAATAATGATTTACACTTCTGACTGCACACAGTGGCCCGGCAGATCACGACGTCTAACGAGGGAAACGTTCCCGTTCATCATCGTCATCCGCTGTGGGCGCTCAGCACTGGGACGCGAGCGTGTTTTTGCCGCTATAAATTATGCCATAACTTTGTGGGAGGTTATATTTACTCTCAAGTCGAGTCTCCTCCATCCCACCATCCCACCCTTCCTTTTCCCCTTCACCCAACCCACCCACCCGAGTGGCTCCACCCTCCAGCAGATATAAGCTGTTGTCCACAAGGTGTGCGTCTGTTATGAGCACATATCCCAGGGTTCCCTCTGTCTGTCTGCCTGCTATTCTGTCTGCTGGTCTGAGGGCAGTGATTATTTCCCCATAAACGGCCGCTCACAAAAAGGTAAGCCCTGTCCTTTTCTCACCGTATTTTCTCCTACGTCTGTATGAAAGATGTTTTATTGCCACAAACGAATTGTTGGACAGTTTCCAGTGTTGCTCCGTGATAAAAGTAAAGTTTTCCTTCATTGTTGGCAAGAAAACATGGTGAAAATGTATAACTGTTTTAAATTTGATGGTTTATTTTAACATTTTTGTTTCACACACTGTTTTAAATTTGATGGTTTATTTTAACATTTTTGTTTCACACATATCAAACTTCAGCTTAGAAAGCTTTAAACAGAACAAAATACGTTAATTAAATGTCTTTGATAGCTGTTTTGGGTTGCTAGGAGACCCGAAAGGCCTCTTAAATATGGACACAGAGGTAGCATCATTTCTGCACGTCATCCTCCTGAAGTCAAGCTCTCTTTTCTTGCATCACTAGTTAGTCTGCGTGTGTGTGTGTGTGTGTGTGTGTGTGTGTGTGTGTGTGTGCAGAAAGCTGAAGCCAAACTGTCAGATGTGTGTGATGGGGGCAAGAGCAGCAGTTTGGTGAGAAGAGACTGTAGAGCAAACACCGTTTTCTTTTCTCTGAGCGGTCTGAGTCTGTTTGATGCTCTTCCTCTGATATCACTCATCGGTGAGTTGACTTGTCCGTCACCGTGACTCTTAAATTCAGAAGTCTTCATGATCATCAGATCTGATATCCAGAGGGAGCGTAGAAGCTGAGGAATAGACGTGGTGGCTCGTAAGGTCGGTGTTAAAGCTGAGGAATAGACGTGGTGGCTCGTAAGGTCGGTGTTAGTTTTTTACGGACACCACAGTTTCTTTAGCTGCACGACTATGAACGAAAACAGTGTAGAGGGGAAATATTTTGATCCATTTCGATTCAGAAATCAAAGATCTGCCATTCTCCCCTCCTGATTCTTCATGTTATGTGCTCTGCTCTGTGTGCTCTATATTCAGAGACCTGTGTGTAACACATATTACAATGTGTTAAATAAGTTTTTAAAGAGCTTCAGTGCTCCTCACTTTCTCTCTTTCTTCATTCAAGCACTTACAGATTCATCCTTTCTCATTATTTCAGACAGTTTCATCTTTTCCTTATCGATCTTTTGCATTGCATCGTGGTATAAAATCAATGTAAGAACTCCTTCGTCCCCTCTGAACATCAGCCCTACAGCAGATCTCAGTCATGGCAGGAGGGACGACAGACAAAGGACAGAATCTGTCTCTGTTTGCACGACCTCTGCTGCATGCTGTGACTTCCACTCATCCGTCTACAGCCTCATTTAATTGCACATAGTCCTTTATTCCCATTTGTAGTTCTGCTTCATAGAAATAAACGTTTTTATTTATAGTTTTCTATTTGTACAGGTGTTATATGTTTTATTTAATTTCTCTGCACATTTCCGTGCAAAAGTCTAACTTCTCTGCAGATGTTCAATATTGTAGATTTGAATTTAAATTCAGGTTCATTTAATGTACGTTTGCATGCTGCTACTGGATGCCTGAACAGTATCTATCTATCTATGGGCCCTGGGCTGACCTCAGAGTGTGAAAGGTGCTACAGAAGACCCTTAAATATAGCCGAGCCTGCGCACAAGTGTAGTGTGTGTGTGTGTGTGTGTGTGTGTGTGTGTGTGTGCGTGTGTGTGAGTGTACTGTGCACACAACATTGCACCCTCGTGTACACATTATTCAGCAAACTTCAGGAATGCACAGGGACAAAGGGACCTAATGAAAACCACGAATAAAAGAAAACACTTTGGTCATTTAGCTGCACAGATGTGGGTGTGTGTGTGTGTGTGTGTGTGTGTGTGTGTGTGTGTGTGGAGAAGCTGTATTGTTTGAACGAGGACATATGCAGCACAAGTTGAAGAGGTGTTAATTTTACGAGGTGTGCTTTGTGATAAAAACGCTGCGTTCAGGGAGCCGTGGAGCTGCAAATGTTTCCCCCCTTCTTTCTTTTTTTTTCTGAGAAACCACAAAACGTCACGGCACTTCTACCAAGATTGAGTGCCGAGAGAGAGAGCTGCTGGCTTAAGGCTGAATTTGTAAATGGTTTGCGGTGCAGGGAGGAAAGCAGAGTGGTTTTCCAAACATGTTCAGTGGGATTTAAACACTAACTTTTGGTCAGGCTGCCTGTTAGAAGCAGAAGGAGAGACTTAAAGACATCATTTAGCCAAATGAGAGAGTAGTTTAGGTGCACAAACTCAAAGCACAAGCATGTTGTGCAAATCTTTGCACAGAATGTGGTTAATACACTCTGTCCTCTCACATCTTCCCCTGCTCCCATTAGCAAGGTGGTCTAAAGAGACACACGGTCTCGCCTTCTGACCCCCACAGCAGTCTGCAAGGTCGCCGAGTGGCTTCAGGTCAGTGAACCGGGATGTTTCCGAAAGTTTCAAAAGGCCAAAGAAATGAGGCAGAGAGGGAAGTGAAGAAGAAGAAGACGCTCTGTTCACACACTGAGACGAGAGACAGAGAGGAGAGACAGATGTGTCTGGAGACGCACGGCTGACGTTTCCATTTTAGTCTGATGCATGAAAAAGTGTGTGAGCTCGTCTGTCCTGTCCCGTCAGCTCAGCTCTGTCACTGTGTTTCCATCTCTGTCTGTCTCTTTTGTTTTGAGTGTCAGATGCAAATTACACCAACTTCCCCACAAAGATAACAACATCTCAGCTTTTCTTACGGAAATAGATGAATGAATAATTCATTAATTTCTCTTTGACTCTTGAAACTAAAGCGAAGCTTCCCTTCAGAGTTCAGTTGTAATGGTGTTTTTATCACTATAGGAGTGCTGATGCCACAGAAAACACGATAAACGATAAATAAGCAATTTAAAAAGCATTTAAAGACTTTCTCATGAGCCTGTTTTCAAAATAGATTCCTCCATCAGTTCTGAAACTACCTAATTAATTTAGTGTGCCCGCCTTCTTTGGAGAATTGAAGATGGGGGAAAAAAGTTGTAAAAATAAATACATAAACAAATTCAAATGATTATATATTGCACCTTGAATGAACTTGAGGACAAATATTATTTACACTAAATTCTGGGATGAACTTTGAAGAACCGATGAAAACAGTTCCCATATGGCATCACCATGAAGAACTCTTTAGTTTTTAGTTTACTCCTAGAAAAACTAGCTCTTGATAAGTTCTCTGGAGAACCTTTTTGTGCCGTTCAAGGTTCTTTGGAATGCCAAAAAAAAAAGAGTTCTTTAAGTCACAATTGCAGAGCTTTTGCTTTGAAGAACCTTTTTATGTTTAATAATCTTTCTTCCTTTTGAAATGTCCTTTGTTATACTGATTACTGGTTATATAAGTTGGCCCTGCAGCAACTGGTTCTTTTGAAGACCTAATAGGTAAAAGGTTCCTTGCAGAACTGAAAAAAGTTCCTCTATGGCATCAACAACTTGAACCTTTATTTTTAAGGATGTAGGCTAGTAGTACTAGTAGTAGTAGTTCTGCAAGGAACTTTTTACATATTGGTTCTTCAAAGAACAATTTATTATCAAGTTCTTCACAGAATTTAGTGTAAATGATTAATTTAAGGTTTGATATTTATTTATTTCCACAGTAGCCCACGTAGAAACGAAACCCCGGCTTTAAGACCTTTTTTCTTGGGGCCTTTCATGGCCGCTGTAATTTCTCTTCATAATAGGAATGAGATTATTAAACTCTCATCAACTCTATTTCTCTCCAGAGAACTCAAAGTGTTCCAGAAAACTTACCAAGAACATTTTTTTAGGGTGTATCTAAGGAAGCCGGGGTTAATTTTTTAACACGCTGTAAGTTTGATGGCTTCATTCTTTCCTAACACATCTGTTCAGGCTGCACAGCTGCTCCGGTTTTAATGAAATTCTGCAGATTGCAGCTCGTGTAAACCGCAGGTAGCCGACACCTCGGCTTCCTCGGATGGACGAAGGTTGACTCAGCAAAAAAACAACATCTTAAAGACACACGATGCCCATGAGTCCTCGCGCACCTGATGGTCAATTTGTGTTTTGTTTATGTAAAATGTCAAGAAAGATAGACATCTGGAAGAAGTCCAGGGGAAACAGAAGGCACACACACACACATACGTGCACACACGTTAACGTACAATGTTAGACAACTGATTATTTTTGAGACTGTCTGGGCCGGGCAAGACATGCTGAGAGCTCAGTGGTGTATGACCAGCCACACACGACTCTGGCAGCAGATGTTGAAAAATTAGTGACGGAGTCACAGATATTTGTACCTCCATGCTCCCCCACTGGGCGTGGTTAACGTGTTGGGTTCAATTTTAGCGTTCGTAGTTGTGGTTATAGATGAGCTGAGCCACACTCAGGTGTGCTCCCCCCTCTCTCTAGTGACTAACGTTGGTCTGTTGACTCACCTTTTCTGTCCAGACTGAAATATCTCAACAACTTTTGGACGGATTGTTGTTGAAAGTTTGTACAGACAATTGTCCAGGGGAGAATGAATCAATGAATGAATCACTGGCATGGTTGGCGTTGGAAATATCGGGTGATTCAGGTTGGGTTGGGTTATCGGTTGGGTCCTTACGCCTTAGCAACTCATTCCAGCTCCTCCTGGAGGATCAGGAGGCGTTCCCAGGCTAGATGGGCTATGTAGTCCTTCCAGCAGGTTCTGGGTCTTCTCCGGTTGGACGTGCCCTCCAAAGGAAGGCACCTAGGGTGCATCCTAATCAGATGACCGGACAACCTCAGTTGGCACGTCAACAATACAGTACACTTATACAAACAAGCGATTTATAGAAGAGACCTTCTCTTCAGAAACTGTTTGTTGCGTGTCCACTGAGCGTGTCGATGTGTTAAACCGAACGACACCCGGGTGACATCTGCCTGGCATGAAAACACGGTGGACCGCGGTCGCCGATGTTCCCGTTTAATGCCTGTTACAAATGTCTGCATGTCGGAGAGTCGTCATCATCACGGAGCCAAATTGTTTCACGCCAGCGCGAGAAAACTTTAACCTGTAAATCTTACAAATGTGAGAAAACACGTTGACTCACGCCATCACGGCTTCTCACAGCTGTGGCACATTTATATGCGACTTCATGTCTGACATCCGTACGCAGATGGAGAGATGACACCAGTGTTTTTTTTTGGTATAAAAGACTTCTCTATAGTCACTTTTTCTCTCTGTCCGTTTGATCCGGTAAAACGTGGAAACTGCTGGTTAATGTTTATGTCAGGGTCTGAGTGTGGCCGTCCTCTGGAGGCAACACTCGTGCAGAATAATGTGTCTGAGCGAAGCACACCAGGTAAAGACAGGAGGTGTTTCCATCGCTCCGTGGTCGCCATGACAACGTCACAGTGTTGTTACGTGACACTGAACAGACCCCTCGTTGTACGGTCCCTCTGATCTGTAAGTTGCAAGTTTTGTCAGAATATTTCCAACCCTTTAAAAACACACACACACACACACACACACACTGAGCTGGGACGTTCCTAAGAGGTAGTAAAGCCGTCACACTTATTCTCTTAAACCTTTTCATGTATTTGTGGTTATAACAGAGGAACTGTGCACATTATATGACGCTGATATCACTCACCTGGTCTTCTCAAGTCAAACACAGAGTTTGTCATCTTATTTCTCCAAATGGAAACATCAGTGAGTATTTGTGAGGTTAAAATGTGTCGCCATCATTAGTTAATCATGTTTTTGATTCAATATTTTTAGATTGTTTGATCATTTTTCAGCCTATGACTTAAATTATGATGAAAATAAAGTTGGTCAAATGTGTAAACACAAATCAAAGTTTCATAACTCTTAATATTGGCACCATCTTTTTAAGAGATAAGTGTACATGCTCTAAAGGCGTTTCTGTTGCTGGAACTACTGAAGCGCTGGTTCCCAAAGTGAGGTCGGGACCGCCTGGGGGGGTCACGAGGAAGCAAGGGTGGGTCGCAGGATGATTTTCAGAAATCAAATAAAATGTTAAAAACTTTTAAAATGGCATATTTTAGCCATAATTGTAACAAAACATAAAAAAGTCACAAATCACTGGTATCGTTGTTTTTTGAGGGTTGTGGGGCTGAAAAGTTTGGGAACCCCTGAGATAGTGGGTGAAAGTTTTTAAACACTTTTGTTGGATTTCTTGACTCAGTATTTGTCTGAATTCTTCAGGATCAATGCACCTCGTTCTTCTAACCCCTAAAAGTCAGCTCCCACCGCTTAGAGGTCTTTCATTTGTACACGACAGCTTACAGTACTTATATTTTCTTGTGTCTTTGGGCCTTTTTTCTTGCAATATTCTTTGAATTTGGTCCATTTTTATCTCATTAGTATCTCAGTATGTTTCTATTTGAGCAGCCTGGGAACCTTAAGGCGACCTTTTCACTTCAGTGTATTTGTATCATTGATTAGGAGACTTGGAACAGACCACAGCTTCCACTCAGTGGGCAAAAATAGGTCCCTGGCTCTTAGTTGGGAAAACTAAATGGCATTCCTCTGGACTCTTTGGCATGTCTGGCTTCTGTCGCCGTGGAAACCAGATGAGCTTCTTTCAAAGGCCGGCACTCATCGCAGAGACAGTGGCACGGCCGTGTCAAAATCACCAGCCGACTGAGAAAGGGTCAAAGGGCGGAAAAGATCCAGAAGAGATGGAAGTGATGGAACGGACACTGAGGATGTGGTTTAGGATGTGATCTGGAGAAAGATGAGATGAGTTGTAATAAAAAATTGGGACTGGGATTGATGTTGAACCTGGACGGGGCGGGTGGACTGAATGACACTCAGAGGAGCGTTCATTCATGGCTTGGTGGAGCCAAAGAAAACCCTTTTTGCCGCGCTCTGTTACTGACCATTTAACGCAGAAAGCTCATAAATAGACGGTCTGAACTGCAGAACTGGACCGAAACTCTGTTGGTTCAACAATGTACTTGTTGGATCAGACTGGTTCTTCCTCAGCATGTGTTAATGTGTTAACTGTTTATGGATGTACTTCTGACAGGCATGTGTAGGCAGCTGTAGATATTTCTCACTCACTCCTTACTCAACTTTTTGTGTCGTTAATAAGAACTTTTATTGCTTTTTATGTGTCTGAATTAATATATTGCAGCAACGCAGGTACGCCAAGAAAGCTCGTATTAATACCTGCAGGATCGGTGTGAATGTTAGTGAAATTACTAGGAGCGGCAGAAATACTTCACACACTTGTAAAAAGATTTTGAGTGCAATGAATGCATGTCCATACAAATGTACATATCATTATATGTTCTAGACACAGGATTGAAATTCTTTGTTGGGGCCGATTTAATCATGATTAGTATTTAATTAAAGAATTTAAAGTAAGAATATGTTACACAGTAAAACACAGTATGGATTCTGTGTGACGTTTCATGTGGCTCCCTCTTGTGGATAATTTTAGTGAGTGACAAGTTGTTTTTTGGCCACTTTGTTTAAATGTTTCTATTTTTAATGTAAAGTTTAAATAGTTTTAAGCAACAATGAAATTTACAGCCATTTTAACTAAGAACAATCTTTTTAGCAGTAACTTAAAAATCACCAAAATATAATAAAAGCAGTCCAATCAATAGATCACAAGTCAACAAAAGAAAACTACTCTTCATTATATTGTCACAGAAACATATTTGTTTATCAGAAACTATTATTTGTTGCTTGTAGCTATTTATGTTTATTGTTTACCTTTTTCTTAACAGAAATATTCAAGAACGGTTAAGTCTGACAAAGTAACAAACATTAACAATTCTGTTTAATAAATATTGTTCACAGGTTTTTCTGCAGATGATGCTGTTTGATTTATTTATTTTGGACTACCTCATCATGGTATATATCTGCACATTTATAATATTC